>NW_007135847.1:0-4712 GCF_000164805.1 Carlito syrichta | reverse complement strand
TGACCATTGAGCCAAATTAACAACTAAAGTTCATTTCTTGCATTAAAATTCACTCTTTGTGTTACTTTGTTTTTGTTTGTTTGTTTGTGGGTTTGTCTTTTGTGTATGTTTGTGAAACAGGGTCTCATCCAGTTGCCCAGACTGGAGTGCAGTGGCACAATTACAGCTCAAAGCAACCTCAAACTCCTGGGCTCCAGTGATCTTCCAGCTTCATTCTCCATCACAGCTAGGACTACAGGTGCATACCACCATGCCAAGCTAATGTTTTTGATGTTTTGAAGAGATGAGGTTCTCACTATGTTACCTAGATTGGTCTCGAACTCCTGGGCTCAAGCAATCCTCCCACTGTTTATGGGTTTTGACAAACGTATAATGACGTGTTCACCATTTTAGTATAATACAGAGCAGTTTTACTGCCCTGTATATCTTTTGTGCTACACTTTCTTATCCCTTTTTCCCTCCTTCTGATTCCCTGGCAACCACTGATCATTTCTACTATTTCTTTAGGTTTATCTTTTTCAGAATGACATGCAGTGGGAATACAAAGTAAGTAGAATTTTTAGGTGAGGTTCTTTTGCTTATTATGAATTTAGAGTTATTTAATAAAGTGTCATAACGATAGTTTATTTCTTTGTATTGCTGAGTAATACTTCATTGTGTGAATGTACCACATCTTGTTTGTCTATTCACTTATTCTATGACATCTTGGTTGCTACCAAGTTTTGGCGACTTTGAATAAAGCTGCTATAAACATTTGTGTGCAGGTTTTATAGTGGGAATAAATTTTCAACTCATCTGCTTTTTTTTCTTGTTTCAATTCACACTAGGGAGTGTGATTGCTGAATTTATAGCAAGAGTATGCTTCATTTTGTAAAAAAAAAACTGGCAAACTGGCTTTCAAAGTAATTGTACCATTTTGCATTCCAATGAGCAAGGAATGTTATTCAACATTCTCACCCACTGTGGTGTTGTTCCTATTTTGCATTTCTGGCATTCTCATTGGTGTGTGGTGGTATCTCATTGTTTTAACTTGCAAATCCCTAGTGAAATGTGATACTGAGTATTTTTTCACCTGACTGTTTGCTCTCTATACATCTTTACTGGTGAGTTGTCTAATCAATTGAAGGTCTTAGAACAAAGTCTAACGTTTCTTGGAGAACAAGAAATTCTGCCAATGCCTGCAGCATCAACTCCTCCCTGAGGTTCTAGACTGATAATCTGCCTGGTTAGTCATTTCTTCAAGTCAAATTTTAGGCTTGTAAGCCCTCATAATTTTGTGAGTCATTCTTTTTAAAAGTTCACCTTTCTCTCTCCTTCTCCACACACAGCTATATATATAATTTTACTTAATATTTACAAAGAAAGAATCATTAGCATAGTCTTTCATATTTACCTGCATAGTTACCTTAACTGAGGCTCTTTATTTCTTTACATCTTTGCATGGATTCAAGTCACCAACTAACCTGAAAGACTTTTCCAGCTTGAAGGATTTCATTCAGTATTTCTTATAAGGATGTCTGCTAACAATGAATCTTTTAAGTTTTAGTTTACATGTGAATCTTTTAAGTTTTAGTTTATGTGTGAACAATGAATCTTTTGTTTTAATTTATATGTATACAAGATAGCTCTATGGATATAGAATTCTTGATTGATGGGTTGTTTTATATTAACACTTTGAATATACATTTCACTGCCTTCTGATATTCATGGTTTCTGAAGAGAAAGAATGTATTGATCTTATTGAAGGTTCTTTGTCCCATCTTTCTTACTACCAAGATTCCATCTTTGTTGTTGTATTTAGAAAATCTGATTATGATATATATTGGGGAACCACTCTTTGAATTTATTCTAAAAGAAGAAAAGCTTAATTTTTGTGTTCATTGAGCTTTTTGAATGTGAGCATTAATGTCTCATCAAATTTGGAGAGCTTGTGGCCATTATTTCTTCAAATGTTATTTCTTGTCTTTTACTCTCTCCTTCCCTTTTGGTACTCCCACCATGCATGTATTGGTAGGTTTGACAGTGGCTAGTATCCTGAGTTTCTGGGTTTTTTTTTTTTTTTAATTATTTTAGTTGACCAGACATGGTGGCTTATCCTGTAATCCCAGTACTTTGGGAGCCCAAGGTGAGAGGATTGCCTGAGCCCAGGGGTTCAAGACCAGCCCGGGCAACTCAGTGAGACCTCATCTCTAAATAAAATCACAAAAATTAGCCAGGCGTGGTGGCATGTGTCTGTATTTCAGCTACTTGGAAATCTGAGGTGAAAGGATTGCCTAAACCCAGCAGGTCGAGGCTGCAGTGGCCATGAGCACAACACTGCACTCCAACCCTGGGCAACAGAGTAAGACTCCAACTCAAAAAAAAGATTATTTTTGTTTCTTTCTGTTTCTCACATCAGATAACCTCAAGTTTGCTGGTTCTTTCTTCTGCCACTGAAATCTTCTACTAAGCTGCTATAGTAATTTTTTTTTTCTTTTTAGTTACCGTGCTTGTGAAGAAAAAACAATTTTTCCCCTTATGCACCACTCAACACAACACTTCACCTCTGGTCACCAAAATATGTAAGGAATTTTTTCCTTATCCACAATCAGTTCTCAAGTGGACATCAACTGAATGCTCAATAATTCAATTTAATTGTCAGATATCTGTTGATAGTGTCAGATTCCACAGGTTAAGGGCCCAGTCTTACAAGACTACTTCTGACTTCAGATGCCAGTTACAAGCCCCTGGTTGTGACCTATGCTGTTGACTGACTGGCTATAAATCAGGGATCACACAATCCCTTTATTTGATTTAATTAATTTGCTAGAAGGGCTTATGACCTCAGAGAATCACTTATTTACATTTGTTGGTCTATTAATAAAGAATAGAATAAAGCATACAGATGAGCAGCTAGATGGAAGAGATTCATAGGCCAATGTCTGGGGGAAGGGGCACAGAGCTGGCAAGTCCTCCACGGGGTGCACTTTCCTTCTGGAACCTCCACACGCTCAGCTACCTGGAATTTTTCTTGGATCATATATTTTTGAATTTTTATGGAGGCTTCATTAATAGTTAATAATCAATGACTGATTCAATTATTGGCCATCGGTAAAAAGTCAAACTTCAGCTGCTGTCTTCTCTCCAGAGATTGAAGATGAGGCTGAAAGTTTCAAGCCTCTACTCATATGGTTGGCTTCCCTGGCAACTAGCCCACCATCCTGAGGCTGTCTGTGAACTGTCAAGCACCAGTCATCTCATTAGTATGCAAAATGACACTTCACACCTCAGAGATTCCAAGAGTTTGTAAGCTGTGTGCTGGGAACCAGGAGCAGAGATCAAATATATTTTTATTATATCACAAATCCCAGTTCACTCCCTGATCTCTGGCCATTTACCACTTATAACAAAAGAATATACAATCAAAAGATATTAGTCCATGGCTAGAATTTAATTTGGTCATTAATAAATTTTCCAGTCCATCATCATATTGCATAAAAATGTCTCCCAGGGTGAAGCTACTCAGGTTTTTGGCTTCTGTTCAATCTTGTTAGGTTTTTTTTTTGCATATATATTTTATATTAAAGATGTGGGGTACAAGTCAAGATTAGGTCTACAAGATTAGGTCTACATCATACAGGTAAAGTTTGGGCCTCCTGTTGGTCCCCAATTTGCCTCATTTGAGATCAGGTACCCTTATTGAATCTTGTTAGGTTTTTAAAAGCAGAAGTAGTATCAGCAATATGACTTCACTCCTCTTTCAAGCATCTGGCATAAGTGAGCTGGAAGATAATATCATCTTTCCCTGAGTCTCTTTGGAGGTGTTAATGTAATATTATATTTTCCTTATTATGTAAGCTGTTTATTCATTTCTTACCCTTAGCTACTATTCTTTTTTCTCTTCACTTATACTTTTCAACTCTCGAATTTCTATTTAGTTCTTCTTTTTTTTTCAGTAATACTTATCTCTTTATTGATATCCTCTGGTTGGTAACACAGTGTTCTCATGCTTCCCTTAACTTGTTTAGACATAGTTTCCTTGAGTTTTTTTTTTTTTTTAACGTATTTACAATGGCTAATTTAACATTTTTGTCTGGTAAGTCCAACATCTGCTTTTCCAGGTACATTTTTCATTGACTGTTTTTGGTTGTTTTGTTTCTATTCTTGAGCCATACTTTTTTATTTTCTTGCCTATTTAATTTTTTTAACTGAAAATTTAAATAAAATAATGTGGTAAGGGTGAAAATAAAGTTTTCTCTCCCCTTATTCCCCCCCCCAGGTTTGTTAATTGTTACTGGTTGTTGCTGCTTCTACTCTTTGTGTTCAGTGACATTCCAGAATTAATGCTGTCAAGTCTGTATTCTTTGTTGCTGGTGGCCACTGAAATCTCTGGTTGGTTGCCCTAGTGCTTTACATCATTAAGTCTCCCGGGCTTGACAAGGGGCTTTCTTGTTTATTGCAGAATGTGTCTAATGTTTAGGAAAGCAGTTTTTAACTCTGCCTTAGCTTTCACTTCCCATTCACACATGAATGTAAGGTCAGCCCAAAGTGAGAGCTAGGTCTTCACAGATCTTTCTTGTTCAGTCCTGCATGTGCATATGACCTTCTAGGTTCCCAGAAATAAGCTAGAGTTTTTCAAAACTCTCTTTGAACATCTCTGTATGGAGCTTTTTTTCTTTTAAGTTTTTTGGTCAGCTTCTTATTTGACCTAGCTTTTATTGAAACTTCGGTCA
>NW_007135846.1:0-7543 GCF_000164805.1 Carlito syrichta | reverse complement strand
CCCCCATGATTCTGGGGATCTTTGCTAAAGACTCACTCTGTCTTCCCCATGGGAAACATTGGGAGTGCTGACAGGGTTAGGCCATCTGGGATCAGATAGAAACAAAGAATGGGGGTAGAATCCACCATGTCCCATCAGAGACTAACCAATATCCTTGAGCTGCTGGATGCATGGCCCTCAGGTCTACCAGGCTCCAGTTCCTAGCCAGCTTCCCCACACAGGCAACTATAGCTCAATTACTTGCAGAGGGAGCACATGGTCCCACCCAAACACAGCTGCTGAGCAGTGACTACAGCAATCCTCTATGCTCTGCTAAGCTTGCCATAGTCAGGAGGCAAGCCCAAGCCTACACATGTCTGTGAAGCACAGCCTCTACCCACCTCTGATCTACCCCATCCTTTGTGTCCAAGCAGCAGCCCCAGAGACCACAGCCCAGCCCAACTGTAGATTCCAAACATCATGATACCCAGCTGGGAAAATAACCCACAAACCTGCCTGATCAGAGATGATCATAGAGCCCAACCAGCAGCTCCATGGAATTTGAGAGCCCAGTCACTGGTCTTACCAGGCCATGAAGGAGCACAGAACTGTTCAATATCAGAACACAGGAAGTGACCCACCTCAACTAGGAAACCTAACACCAAGGTTTTCTGGTTGCTACTGGATGGCCCATTACAGAATACCAAGCTAGATTACATCATAAAGGTCCAGCATCATCAAAGAACACCTGCAGACCCAAAGAGGTGGCCATTATTTAAATGTGAAGGCATCAATGTAAGGACACAGGATTTTGAAAAAGGATACCATCAAAAGAAACCAATATAAGGACACAAGGATTATGAAATATGACACCATCAAAAGAAACCAACAAAACTCTAATGACAGACCCAGAAAGAAAACAGAGATCTTTGAAAGACAACAAAGGATTTAGATATTCTCTTAAAGAAGTCAAGGGAACCATAAGAAAATACGAATAGAAAATTAAATAAAAATTTGGAAAATCATTTATGAACAAAATGAGAAGTATGACAATTAAAACAGAAGGAATTTTTTTAAGAACAAATAGAAATATTGGAAATAAAGAAAAGAAAACTTGTAAACTTTTACTGGGGATATAAATTCATCCAGCTACTTTGAGAAATGGTATGGAGGGTCCTAAGAAAAAAAAAATAATGGAACTATTCTATGATTAAGTAATCGCACTTCTTGGTATGGATTCAATGGAACTGAAATCAATATGCCAAAAGAGTATTTGCACTTGCATGTTTACTGCAGCTTTAGTCACAATAGCCAAGATACAGAATCAACGGAAGTGTCCATCGGAGGCTGAATGGATAAAGGAAACATGGTATATATACACAATGGAATGTTCTTCAGCCTTTAAAATCAAGGGGGGCTGTCATTTGGGACAACAAGAATGGATCTAGAGGACATTGCACTAAGTGAAAAAAGCCAGGTACAGAAAGATAAACACCATGTGATCTCACTTATGTGTAGACTCTAAAAGAGTTGAGCCAGTGGAAGTAGACAGTAGAATGATGGTCACCAGGGGTTGGAGGGTAGGTAGGGAGGGAGGGTGACTGCTTATCAAAGGGTACAATGTTTGAGACAGGAACAATAGGTTTTGAGATCTGCTGCATAGCGTGGTGACTAGAGTCAATGATATTGTATTACGTATTTCAAAATAACTAAGAAAGTACATTTCAAATGTTTCATCATTAAAAAAACAAAATGGCAGATAAGAAAGGTGATGGATATGTGAATTTGCTTGATCTAATAATTTCATATTGTATGCACATATCAAAAATCACAAGGCATTCCATGCATGTATAATTATGATTAGTTAACTATAATAATGCTAATAATAAATAAATAGGATCTTCTTTATATGAAATCATTTGCAAATCATGTGATCATTGAATTCTTTATTTTCTAAAAACACATGCAAACGTTAAAGGGTATGCTTTTTTTTTTACAGTATACTTACTGTTTCAGGGTTCTAACATACTGCTTATATCCTTGTAAACATATTGATGCCTTATTTTGTTCATATGTTCTATAGACATATTTCTCATGTTAAGTATTTTGTGGATTTTCTCCCTGTTGTCCTTGTAAAATGTTGTTGATATCAGCAGCTTAAAAAATATAAATTTTCTTGGATTATATTAGACTATAAAAATTACCTTTATTTTATGAGGCTGTAGCTTAGTAGGCATTTCGGTGAATATGGTAACTATGTTATTCACATTCATTGTCTATTAAATATCGTAAAATTTTATTCCCCCGCCAAACTGTTTCTTTAGATATGTGCACACTTTTGTGGAAGTACCTTCTTGGCAACAATTACAAAGTGAATTATTTCCATATAATCATTCATTTAGGATAAACCAATAAAAAATTCAGCCCATTTTCCATAATGAGCACAATTCATGAGGACCGTAAAAAAGTGTGTGTCAAAAAATTAGCTTTGTGTCATTGACACCAACGTGAGATAGCATATAACTAATGAAACAAGTGACAAGAAACTAATGAGATATCAAGGAGAATTAATATAATGCCCTTCTTATTTCTGAGAGCATTTAGGAAAAAGGTTCCAACTCTAATAGATCATACAGGGTGATTATTTCCAGCTTGTAATTTTAAAACAATCATAGATCATGTGCAAGAGATTTGCTAAAAACCATACCTTTGCTGAAGTTCAGAACCTCCATGCATGCAGTGACTTTGAAATATGTGATGTGTCAACTGCCAGTTATGCTAATTTCAGACAGCAGAAACCAGGTCCTGGGAAATACTCAACTGCCTCCTGGTACATTCCTACACTGCAGCTTTGAATCTCAGCCTTTGTTCTGATTTCTGGTTTAAGGCTCAGCCTCTCTCGCTTGTCTGTCTTTCTGTCTCTCTGTGTTTTCTCTCTGCCTTTCTGTATCTCTCTGCCTCTCTCATTCTCTCTCTCCATATCACGCCATTATCAAATTACTATATTCATGTCTCAAAATAAATGTCTATTCCTGACAATTCTATATCTTCTGTTATATAAATTATTTTACATCATTATTCTATAAGAATTAATACATTTGATGAATAAATTTATAGGTGAAAAATAAGAACATGCCTTGCAGGAGAATGTGCTTGGAAATCAAACTAGCCTCTAAATGTAAAAAGAATGGCTTTGACCTTTTGCATAATGATATGAAGACCAGACTGGTTTTTGTGATTTTATATTTGTTTAAAAAGAACTATATCACTTTTCTTGCAATCATGATGGCTTCTCTGATGAAAAAAGTTATTATTTATCCTTAGATAAAAAAGATTCTACTACCACTTATATATCCATTAACCTATTTTAACTCTTCTTTCCTTTTTCTTTTTTTATGTATTGAGTTTGCACAGAAAATCTCTTTACCAATTTTTTTTTTTAATGTGTGAGAAGTGTGCGTGTGACTAATTGGTCAAATATAAGTTGCTTTTCTTGACCCTTCTTAGTTTCTGCATCACTTCTGCTTCCTCACTAGTCTGAAATTGGGATTGTTTTAATCGGTAACCCAACACTATGTACTGTGGAGCAATTACTGACTAACACTTTTCATTGCCACAGAAATCTCTAACAACACATCTGTAAGAGGGTTAAATAAAATATAATTATTCTCATTCAACAGATGATAAAACGGCATCTCACAGAAGCTCACACGAGTTTTCATGGTCAAGGTCAGGAATAAAACAAGGGTGTTTTGGATTCTTGGTCATTGCTCTTTGGGTCACATGATATGCCAATTCAAGAACTTCTGACATGTGCAATAATATTTGGCAAGAAGATATTGATTCTTACTCTTTCAAGAATGGATCATATATGATTGTGTTAAGAATGTAAGAGGACATAATCTCGCAAGTCCACAACTTGTGACTGCTAGTGAGATCGAAAATGTAGGAACATATCCAAGAAAAAGGAGGTGAAATACTAAATTTCTTGGAAGTTCCTGAAAGAAGAACAAGCATTAACCTTGATGAATAAAGGGAAGCAAAAAAGGCAGAAGGTAATTAACAGGATATAATTTTTTTTTGAGTTGGAATCTCACTCAGTTGCCCAGACTGGAGTGCAATGGCATACACATGGTCACCCCTGCATCGACCTGCTGGTTTCCAGCGATCCTTCTACCTCAGCCTTCCAAGTAGCTGGAACTACAGGTGTGCACTGCCATACCTGGCTAATTTTTTGATTTATTGTAGAGGTGAGGTCTCGCCAAGTTTCCTGGATTAGTATCAAACCCGCAGGCAATCCACTCGCCTCGGTCTCCCAAAGTGATATAAAATTTTAAAAATAAACCGTGATATAATAAAGATGGTTGTATAAAAGTAGGATTGTTACTTCTCCTTGTCATCACATATTTAGTGCGATTGCACCGTGGATATAAACATAAGGTTGTGATGCAATAACTGAACAATCCTATGTTGATTCCTTTCTGTTACCTTAGGCGTCATCTGCAAAGTGACAGATATGTGCCCAACAGGAGCAGTTTTTGCAAGGTGACAAGGAACTTGACACACTTATTTATCAGATTTAATTTGTTACAACATAATTGACAAACACTCTTACATTAATTGAATTTGTTAAAATTGCTACGTTTCTATGGGGTGTACGAACATACAGGACAGAGTAGCATTTTTCCATGAACGCTATAGCTGAGGGATGTGCGTTTCAGAGGATAGATGGTATTTGCTAAAAAGGATTCATGTGGATCATAGCAGAACTCAATAATTCAATATCATACATAATGTTAAAGCATCGCAAACTCTCCTTCCCTTGCTGACAATAGTGCTGATATGCCAGCAAGCCCAGAACAATCAGGACACTTCTGATGAGGTTTCCTTGCTGAGGAATGAGTGCTGCCCTTAACAAAATAAGGGCATCTGGAATGGCTGGTTGATCTGGAGAGACTTTAAGTCTGACATCTGTGGCCATTCCAGTGCACAGAAATGCCTCTTCGTAGGCATATCATCCAACCACACACGTGTAACCCGTGGAAAACCGGGTCTCCTCGGGGTCAGTCTCAGCTCAATATCACACTGAAATGAAATCATAATCTAAAACTAACATCCTTGAAAAATAACCTATCCATTTATTTTAGATCTCCCTTAAGTGATGAATCAGGGGGTGACACAGTCATTCACACATCCCAAACTTCCAAAAATACCCTTCAAACTTCGCTCCCTCTTCCCCATGCTTCACACTTATGTGTGAAACTCAACAGCAGGTGTTTGAAATCTTTCCTCCTGGCTTCTGATTTCTCTGCTAAAATGATGCTTGGGTTCTTCTGCCCTCTCGGCTACCCCTGTCCTCTATCCACAAAGAAAGCCTCTCTGCATCTCACTGGGTTCTGGGAACTATCTTCTGTTCCTGTTCAGGACTTTCTCCTAGGACTTGATCATTAAGAGCACAGCTGGGCTGGAAACTTGTGGAACACACTCCATCGCTTCCCTTACCTCCAGCAGAAACAATGTACAGTAAAATTCTCTCTCAGGGTGTTGGGTAAGGAGAAGACACAAGACAATGCCGCTTGTATTCACTGAGACTCTTCTGACTAATAATTCACCTCTCCTTTTGTTTTCTCTCCTATCCAGCACCCCTGGGGACAGGAAGGTAGGAAGAAGCCTCAGAGTCAACCCTCATTTCTCCAAGTTCTTCTTGAAGCCGCTGTTCCACAGCTGCTTTAGGGTTCTATGTCCTCCACACTTCCCATCCCTGTGCCTTTCACTAGCACACTCTAAAACTGACACGGTATGAGCTTTGTTTTGTTTTCTGATTGCTACATAGCACTCCTTGCAAATCAAATTTTCCTGGCTTCTTTAAACAGGAGATAGCCCCTAAAACCACTACAAAAGCTTAACCAAAAGTCTGCCCTCAAGTGCAGAGCAAGGCAGAGTCTCAAATGAAACAGAGTGTGCCTGCCGCTACTTGCTCCTGTGTCCAGGAAGAACTTGAACTTTTGGAGCAATTGGATAGCTATGGCATTTGTATTAAATACTAATTTCCAGAGTGTGACTGCTTGAAATAATGCATAAGTGTGCACCATGCAAGGAAGAAATGCCATGTGCAAGTTTTATTTTCAATATGATATATCTGCTTCTGAGTTCACATTGTCCCATAAAGTACAATTACAATCTCATGGTCATCTACACAATTTCTCTAAATGAAAAAAACATTTTCAAATGGTGCCCAACTCAACTTTCTTGCCTGGTTGTCAGCAAATAACCAGAATCCACTGCTGTTCTTCTTACATAGGATAAGGGCTATCCATTTGGGACTTTATCACGGAGTTATTAAGGTTTATTAAAATTTAGCTTTCCCAAACTAAAATTAGCATGTTTCTAGAGTTTATCGAGGACTTTGGCTAACTATTCTTTTAGAAAGTTCAATCACTTCATCAACTGGAGAAAAGTCAATTTTCCTGGTCAACGCAGGAAGGAAACACCTACAGGTGTCAGACACTTTGTCCATGTTAGTATCAATCATGTCTTAAGCTTGTATTTAAAATAGCAGCTCTCTCTTTTTAAAAAAAATAAATAGGGTACTGAAGTCATTTTCCAGTTAATTGTTGTGACTTGGTTAACCCATAATGTGTTTTATCAATTTTCATTATTCCTCAGACATGTATGTGTAACAACAACATGTTTCATCATCCTTATCTCATCATTAAGAGTTTTAACATTATCTCTCCCAAAATGTCTTTAGGCATAATATTTCATCGTGCTTCACTGTTGTCTTTTTTATTTTAGAAAACTATGGGAAGGGAGATTTTTGAATGGTGCATATTTTTGTTCCTTCTTAGTGGGCTTCCATTTGAAAAGTACAAAATCACTGTTTTGGAATGAAGTGGATTAATAGAGGGAGATGATAGATGATAATAGCAGTAAAAATGGCAAGAGCAAAATTTAAGCTTAGAAGCATTTCTCAGTTATGTTCTTAGCTTCATTTATTTTCCCAGTAAAGTTATCTGGGTAATGGTTTTTACTACCAAAAATAGCCTTGATAGCACTCTCTCATTTTGTGAATTGAAGGATTGGCCATTTGTCCATTCTATTCTTCTCTCTTACTCCTTGACTCCCTCTCTGCCTCCTTCCCTTCTTCCCTTCCTCACCTGACCGGGGAACTTTATTACCAAAATGTCCTCTTGTAGAAGAAAAGAGCAGCATGCACATTTTGGGACTGCATAGCTGACTTTTACTTCGCCATTCAGCTGAGCCTACATTGTTAAAAACTGGATTTGGTAGAAGGTTTCTCAAAGCTTTCCCACAGTGGGAAAAAAGAAAAAAATTACACTTAAGTTCTGATACACAAGAAAGTACGTTCTAGAAACTTCGACATCAAGCAGGATCACAGGTCACTTTCCAAGAAAATTACACAGAACGTTCCCTTTTCTTAATCTCACTGGACATCATGATGCCCTCCCTTCACACTAGATAAAGAGATGGCAGGAATTGAACTCCCTGGAACTGTATTGCACTTTCTTTGAAAGCGAAGCAGTTGGAGTGTGAGAGTTTTGAT
>NW_007135845.1:0-7274 GCF_000164805.1 Carlito syrichta | reverse complement strand
CCCAAACACAGCTGCTGAGCAGTGACTACAGCAATCCTCTATGCTCTGCTAAGCTGGCCATAGTCAGGAGGCAAGCCCAAGCCTACACATGTCTGTGAAGCACAGCCTCTACCCACCTCTGATCTACCCCATCCTTTGTGTCCAAGCAGCAGCCCCAGAGACCACAGCCCAGCCCAACTGTAGATTCCAAACATCATGATACCCAGCTGGGAAAATAATCCACAAACCTGCCTGATCAGAGATGATCATAGAGCCCAGCGAGCAGCTCCATGGAATTTGAGAGCCCAGTCACTGGTCTTACCAGGCCACAAAGGAGCACAGAACTGTTCAATATCAGAACACAGGAAGTGACCCACCTCAACTAGGAAACCTAACACCAAGGTTTTCTGGTTGCTACTGGATGGCCCATTACAGAATACCAAGCTAGATTACATCATAAAGGTCCATCACCATCAAAGAACACCTGCAGACCCAAAGAGATGGCCATCTTTTTAAATGTGAAGGCATCAATGTAAGGACACAGGATTTTGAAAAATGACACCATCAAAAGAAACCAATATAAGGACACAAGGATTATGAAATATGACACCATCAAAAGAAACCAACAAAACTCTAATGACAGGCCCAGAAAGAAACAGAGATCTATGAAAAGACAAACAAAGGACTTAGAATAATTCTCTTAAAGAAGTCAAGGGAACCATAAGAAAATACGAATAGAAAATTAAATAAAAATTTGGAAAATCATTTATGAACAAAATGAGAAGTATGACAATTAAAACAGAAGGAATTTTTTTAAGAACAAATAGAAATATTGGAAATAAAGAAAAGAAAACTTGTAAACTTTTACTGGGGATATAAATTCATCCAGCTACTTTGAGAAATGGTATGGAGGGTCCTAAGAAAAAAAAAATAATGGAACTATTCTATGATTAAGTAATCGCACTTCTTGGTATGGATTCAATGGAACTGAAATCAATATGCCAAAAGAATATTTGCACTTGCATGTTTACTGCAGCTTTAGTCACAATAGCCAAGATACAGAATCAACAGAAGTGTCCATCGGAGGCTGAATGGATAAAGGAAACATGGTATATATACACAATGGAATGAATGTTCTTCAGCCTTTAAAATCAAAGGGGGCTGTCATTTGGGACAACAAGAATGAATCTAGAGGACATTGCACTAAGTGAAAAAAGCCAGGTACAGAAAGACAAACACCATGTGATCTCACTTATGTGTAGACTCTAAAAGAGTTGAGCCAGTGGAAGTAGACAGTAGAATGATGGTCACCAGGGATTGGAAGGTAGGTAGGGAGGGAAGGTGACTGCTTATCAAAGGGTACAATGTTTCAGACAGGAACAAATAGGTTTTGAGATCTGCTGCATAGCGTGGTGACTAGAGTCAATGATATTGTATTACGTATTTCAAAATAACTAAGAAAGTACATTTCAAATGTCTCATCATTAAAAAAACAAAACAGCAGATAAGAAAGATGATGGATATGTGAATTTGCTTGATCTAATAATTTCATATTGTATACACATATCAAAAATCACAAGGCATTCCATGCATGTATAATTATGATTAGTTAACTATAATAATGCTAATAATAAATAAATAGATAGCAACTTCTTTATATGAAATCATTTGCAAATCATGTGATCAGTGAATTCTTTATTTTCTAAAAACACATGCAAACGTTAAAGGGTATACTTTTTTTTTTACAGTATACTTACTGTTTCAAGGTTCTAACATACTGCTTATATCCTTGTAAACATATTGATGCCTTATTTTGTTCATATGTTCTATAGACATATTTCTCATGTTAAGTATTTTGTGGATTTTCTCCCTGTTGTCCTTGTAAAATGTTGTTGATATCAGCAGCTTAAAAAATATAAATTTTCTTGGATTATATTAGACTATAAAAATTACCTTTATTTTATGAGGCTGTAGCTTAGTAGGCATTTCAGTGAATATGGTAACTATGTTATTCACATTCATTGTCTATTAAATATCGTAAAATTTTATTCCCCCCCCAAACTGTTTCTTTAGAAATGTGCACACTTTTGTGGAAGTACCTTCTTGGCAACAATTACAAAGTGAATTATTTCCATATAATCATTCATTTAGGATAAACCAATAAAAAATTCAGCCCATTTTCCATAATGAGCACAATTCATGAGGACCGTAAAAAAGTGTGTGTCAAAAAATTAGCTTTGTGTCATTGACACCAACGTGAGATAGCATATAACTAATGAAACAAGTGACAAGAAACTAATGAGATATCAAGGAGAATTAATATAATGCCCTTCTTATTTCTAAGAGCATTTAGGAAAAAGGTTCCAACTCTAATAGATCATACAGGGTGATTATTTCCAGCTTGTAATTTTAAAACAATCATAGATCATGTGCAAGAGATTTGCTAAAAGCCATACCTTTGCTGAAGTTCAGAACCTCCATGCATGCAGTGACTTTGAAATATGTGATGTGTCAACTGCCAGTTATGCTAATTTCAGACAGCAGAAACCAGGTCCTGTGAATTACTCAACCGCCTCCTGGTACTTTCCATACTGCAGCTTTGAATCGTCAGCCTTTGTTCTGATTTCTGACGTAAGGCTCAGCCTGTCTCTCTTGTCTCTTTCTGTCTCTCTGTGTTTCTCTCTGCCTCTCTCATTCTCTCTCTCCATAGCATACCATTATCAAATTACTATATTCGTGTCTCAAAATAAATGTCTATTCCTGACAATTCTATAACTTATTTTATACAAATTATTTTACATCATTATTCTATAAGAATTAATAAATTTGATGAATAAATTTATAGGTGAAAAATAAGAAGAACATGCCTTGCAGGAGAATGTGCTTTGGAAATCAAACTAGCCTCTAAATGTAAAAAGAATGACTTTGACCTTTTGCATAATGATATGAAGACCAGACTGGTTTTTGTGATTTTATATTTGTTTAAAAAGAATTATATCACTTTTCTTGCAATCATGATGGCTTCTCTGATGAAAAAAGTTACTATTTATCCTTAGATAGAAAAGATTCTACTACCACTTATATATCCATTAACCTATTTTAACTCTTCTTTCCTTTTTCTTTTTTTATGTATTGAGTTTGCACAGAAAATCTCTTTACTGATTTTTTTTTTAATGTTTGAGAAGTGTGCATGTGACTAATTGGCCAAATATAAGTTGATTTTCTTGACCCTTCTTAGTTTCTGCATCACTTCTGCTTCCTCACTACTCTGAAATTGGGATTGTTTTCATCAGTAACCCAACACTATGTACTATGGAGCAATTACTGACTAACACTTTGCATTGCCACAGAAATCTCTAACAACACATCTGTAAGAGGGTTAAATAAAATATAATTATTCTCATTCAACAGATGATAAAACAGCACCTCACAGAAGCTCACACGAGTTTTCATGGTCAAGGTCAGGAATAAAACAAGGATGTTTTGAATTCTTGGTCATTGCTCTTTGGGTCACATGATATGCCAATTCAAGAACTTCTGACATGTGCAATAATATTTGGCAAGAAAATATTGATTCTTACTCTTTCAAGAATGGAACATATATGATTGTGTTAAGAATGTAAGAGGACATAATCTCGCAAGTCCACAACTTGTGACTGCTAGTGAGATCGAAAATGTAGGAACATATCCAAGAAAAAGGAGGTGAAATACTAAATTTCTTGGAAGTTCCTGAAAGAAGAACAAGCATTAACCTTGATGAATAAAGGGAAGCAAAAAAGGCAGAAGGTAATTAACAGGATATAATTTTTTTTTGAGTTGGAATCTCACTCAGTTGCCCAGACTGGAGTGCAATGGCACACACATGGTCACCCCTGCATCAACCTACTGGTCTCCAGCGATCCTTCTACCTCAGCCTTCCAAGTAGCTGGAACTACAGGTGTGCACTACCACACCTGGCTAATTTTTTGACTTATTGTAGAGGTGAGGTCTCGCCAAGTTGCCTGGATTAGTATCAAACCCGCAGGCAATCCACTAGCCTCGGTCTCCCAAAGTGATATAAAATTTTAAAAATAAACCATGATATAATAAAGATGGTTGTATAAAAATAGGATTGTTACTTCTCCTTGTCATCACATATTTAGTGCGATTGCACCATGGATATAAACATAAGGTTGTGATGCAATAACTGAACAATCCTATGTTGATTCCTTTCTGTTACCTTAGGCGTCATCTGCAAAGTGACAGATATGTGCCCAACAGGAGCAGTTTTTGCAAGGTGACAAGGAACTTGACACACTTATTTATCAGATTTAATTTGTTACAACATAATTGACAAACACTCTTACACTAATTGAATTTGTTAAAATTGCTACGTGTCTATGGGGTGTACGAACATACAGGACAGAGTAGCATTTTTCCATGAACGCTATAACTGAGGGATGTGCGTTTCAGAGGATAGATGGTATTTGCTAAAAAGGATTCATGTGGATCATAGCAGAACTCAATAATTCAATATCATACATAATGTTAAAGCATCGCAAACTCTCCTTCCCTTGCTGACAATAGTGCTGATATGCCAGCAAGCCCAGAACAATCAGGACACTTCTGATGAGGTTTCCTTGCTGAGGAATGAGTGCTGCCCTTAACAAAATAAGGGCATCTGGAATGGCTGGTTGATCTGGAGAGACTTTAAGTCTGACATCTGTGGCCATTCCAGTGCACAGAAATGCCTCTTCGTAGGCATATCATCCAACCACACACGTGTAACCCGTGGAAAACCGGGTCTCCTCGGGGTCAGTCTCAGCTCAATATCACACTGAAATGAAATCATAATCTAAAACTAACATCCTTGAAAAATAACCTATCCATTTATTTTAGATCTCCCTTAAGTGATGAATCAGGGGGTGACACAGTCATTCACACATCCCAAACTTCCAAAA
Source organism: Carlito syrichta (assembly GCF_000164805.1). Classification (NCBI taxonomy): domain Eukaryota; kingdom Metazoa; phylum Chordata; class Mammalia; order Primates; family Tarsiidae; genus Carlito; species Carlito syrichta. The sequence continues at coordinate 2,355 of NW_007135845.1, read as the reverse complement.
ATACCCTTCAAACTTCGCTCCCTCTTCCCCATGCTTCACACTTATGTGTGAAACTCAACAGCAGGTGTTTGAAATCTTTCCTCCTGGCTTCTGATTTCTCTGCTAAAATGATGCTTGGGTTCTTCTGCCCTCTCGGCTACCCCTGTCCTCTATCCACAAAGAAAGCCTCTCTGCATCTCACTGGGTTCTGGGAACTATCTTCTGTTCCTGTTCAGGACTTTCTCCTAGGACTTGATCATTAAGAGCACAGCTGGGCTGGAAACTTGTGGAACACACTCCATCGCTTCCCTTACCTCCAGCAGAAACAATGTACAGTAAAATTCTCTCTCAGGGTGTTGGGTAAGGAGAAGACACAAGACAATGCCGCTTGTATTCACTGAGACTCTTCTGACTAATAATTCACCTCTCCTTTTGTTTTCTCTCCTATCCAGCACCCCTGGGGACAGGAAGGTAGGAAGAAGCCTCAGAGTCAACCCTCATTTCTCCAAGTTCTTCTTGAAGCCGCTGTTCCACAGCTGCTTTAGGGTTCTATGTCCTCCACACTTCCCATCCCTGTGCCTTTCACTAGCACACTCTAAAACTGACACGGTATGAGCTTTGTTTTGTTTTCTGATTGCTACATAGCACTCCTTGCAAATCAAATTTTCCTGGCTTCTTTAAACAGGAGATAGCCCCTAAAACCACTACAAAAGCTTAACCAAAAGTCTGCCCTCAAGTGCAGAGCAAGGCAGAGTCTCAAATGAAACAGAGTGTGCCTGCCGCTACTTGCTCCTGTGTCCAGGAAGAACTTGAACTTTTGGAGCAATTGGATAGCTATGGCATTTGTATTAAATACTAATTTCCAGAGTGTGACTGCTTGAAATAATGCATAAGTGTGCACCATGCAAGGAAGAAATGCCATGTGCAAGTTTTATTTTCAATATGATATATCTGCTTCTGAGTTCACATTGTCCCATAAAGTACAATTACAATCTCATGGTCATCTACACAATTTCTCTAAATGAAAAAAACATTTTCAAATGGTGCCCAACTCAACTTTCTTGCCTGGTTGTCAGCAAATAACCAGAATCCACTGCTGTTCTTCTTACATAGGATAAGGGCTATCCATTTGGGACTTTATCACGGAGTTATTAAGGTTTATTAAAATTTAGCTTTCCCAAACTAAAATTAGCATGTTTCTAGAGTTTATCGAGGACTTTGGCTAACTATTCTTTTAGAAAGTTCAATCACTTCATCAACTGGAGAAAAGTCAATTTTCCTGGTCAACGCAGGAAGGAAACACCTACAGGTGTCAGACACTTTGTCCATGTTAGTATCAATCATGTCTTAAGCTTGTATTTAAAATAGCAGCTCTCTCTTTTTAAAAAAAATAAATAGGGTACTGAAGTCATTTTCCAGTTAATTGTTGTGACTTGGTTAACCCATAATGTGTTTTATCAATTTTCATTATTCCTCAGACATGTATGTGTAACAACAACATGTTTCATCATCCTTATCTCATCATTAAGAGTTTTAACATTATCTCTCCCAAAATGTCTTTAGGCATAATATTTCATCGTGCTTCACTGTTGTCTTTTTTATTTTAGAAAACTATGGGAAGGGAGATTTTTGAATGGTGCATATTTTTGTTCCTTCTTAGTGGGCTTCCATTTGAAAAGTACAAAATCACTGTTTTGGAATGAAGTGGATTAATAGAGGGAGATGATAGATGATAATAGCAGTAAAAATGGCAAGAGCAAAATTTAAGCTTAGAAGCATTTCTCAGTTATGTTCTTAGCTTCATTTATTTTCCCAGTAAAGTTATCTGGGTAATGGTTTTTACTACCAAAAATAGCCTTGATAGCACTCTCTCATTTTGTGAATTGAAGGATTGGCCATTTGTCCATTCTATTCTTCTCTCTTACTCCTTGACTCCCTCTCTGCCTCCTTCCCTTCTTCCCTTCCTCACCTGACCGGGGAACTTTATTACCAAAATGTCCTCTTGTAGAAGAAAAGAGCAGCATGCACATTTTGGGACTGCATAGCTGACTTTTACTTCGCCATTCAGCTGAGCCTACATTGTTAAAAACTGGATTTGGTAGAAGGTTTCTCAAAGCTTTCCCACAGTGGGAAAAAAGAAAAAAATTACACTTAAGTTCTGATACACAAGAAAGTACGTTCTAGAAACTTCGACATCAAGCAGGATCACAGGTCACTTTCCAAGAAAATTACACAGAACGTTCCCTTTTCTTAATCTCACTGGACATCATGATGCCCTCCCTTCACACTAGATAAAGAGATGGCAGGAATTGAACTCCCTGGAACTGTATTGCACTTTCTTTGAAAGCGAAGCAGTTGGAGTGTGAGAGTTTTGAT
>NW_007135844.1:0-4342 GCF_000164805.1 Carlito syrichta | reverse complement strand
TTGTGTCCAAGCAGCAGCCCCAGAGACCACAGCCCAGCCCAACTGTAGATTCCAAACATCATGATACCCAGCTGGGAAAATAACCCACAAACCTGCCTGATCAGAGATGATCATAGAGCCCAACCAGCAGCTCCATGGAATTTGAGAGCCCAGTCACTGGTCTTACCAGGCCATGAAGGAGCACAGAACTGTTCAATATCAGAGCACAGGAAGTGACCCACCTCAACTAGGAAACCTAACACCAAGGTTTTCTGGTTGCTACTGGATGGCCCATTACAGAATACCAAGCTAGATTACATCATAAAGGTCCAGCATCATCAAAGAACACCTGCAGACCCAAAGAGGTGGCCATTATTTAAATGTGAAGGCATCAATGTAAGGACACAGGATTTTGAAAAAGGATACCATCAAAAGAAACCAATATAAGGACACAAGGATTATGAAATATGACACCATCAAAAGAAACCAACAAAACTCTAATGACAGACCCAGAAAGAAACAGAGATCTTTGAAAAGACAAACAAAGGATTTAGAATAATTCTCTTAAAGAAGTCAAGGGAACCATAAGAAAATATGAATAGAAAATTAAGTAAAAATTTGGAAAATTATTTATGAACAAAATGAGAAATATGGCAATTAAAACAGAAGGAATATTTTTAAGAACAAATAGAAATATTGGAAATAAAGAAAAGAAAACTTGTAAACTGTTTTGCTGGGGATATAAATTAATCCAGCTACTTTGAAAAATGGTATGGAGGTTCCTAAAAAAAAAATAATGGAACTATTCTATGATTAAGTAATCTCACTTCTAGGTATGTATTCAATGGAGCTGAAATCAATATGCCAAAAGAGTATTTGCACTCGCATGTTTACTGCAGCTTTAGTCACAATAGCCAAGATACAGAATCAACGGAAGTGTCCATCAGAGGCTAAATGGATAAAGGAAACATGGTATATATACACAATGGAATGTTCTTCAGCCTTAAAATCAAGGTGGGGGCTGTCATTTGGGACAACAAGAATGGATCTAGAGGACATTACACTAAGTGAAAAAAGCCAGGTACAGAAAGATAAACACCATGTGATCTCACTTATGTGTAGACTCTAAAAGAGTTGAGCCAGTGGAAGTAGACAGTAGAATGATGGTCACCAGGGGTTGGAGGGTAGGCAGGGAGGGAGGGTGACTGCTGATCAAAGGGTACAGGACAGGAACAATAGATTTTGAGACAGGAACAATAGGCTTTGAGATCTGCTGCATAGCGTGGTGACTAGAGTCAATGATATTGTATTACATATTTCAAAATAACTAAGAAAGTACATTTCAAATGTTTCATCATTAAAAAAACAAAATGGCAGATAAGAAAGGTGATGGATATGTGAATTTGCTTGATCTAATAATTTCATATTGTATGCACATATCAAAAAAACCACAAGGCATTCCATGCATGTATAATTATGATTAGTTAACCATAATAATACTAATAATAAATAAATAGGATCTTCTTTATATGAAATCATTTGCAAATCATGTGATCATTGAATTCTTTATTTTCTAAAAACACATGCAAACGTTAAAGGGTATGCTTATTTTTTTACAATATACTTACCATTTCAGGGTTCTAACACACTGCTTATATCCTTGTAAACATATTGATGCCTTATTTTGTTCATATGTTCTATAGACACATTTCTCATGTTAAGTATTTTGTGGATTTTCTCCCCGTTGTCCTTGTAAAATGTTGTTGATATCAGCAGCTTAAAAAATATAAAATTTCTTGGATTATATTAGACTATAAAAATTACCTTTATTTTATGAGGCTGTAGCTTAGAAGGCATTTCGGTGAATATGGTAACTATGTTATTCACATTCATTGTCTATTAAATATCATAAAATTTTATTCTCCCCGCCAAACTGTTTCTTTAGATATGTGCACACTTTTGTGGAAGTACCTTCTTGGCAACAATTACAAAGTGAATTATTTCAATATAATCATTCAATCAGGATAAACCAATAAAAAATTCAGCCCATTTTCCATAATGAGCACAATTCATGAGGACCGTAAAAAAGTGTGGGTCAAAAAATTAGCTTTGTGTCATTGACACCAACGTGAGATAGCATATAACTAATGAAACAAGTGACAAGAAACTAATGAAATATCAAGGAGAATTAATATAATGCCCTTCCTATTTCTGAGAGCATTTAGGAAAAAGGCCCCAACTCTAATAGATCATACAGGGTGATTATCTCCAGCTTGTAATTTTAAAACAATCATTGATCGTGTGCAAGAGATTTGCTAGAAGCCATACCTTTGCTGAAGTTCAGAACCTCCACGCACACAGTGACTTTGAAATATGTGATGTGTCAACTGCCAGTTATGCTAATGTCAGACAGCAGAAACCAGGTCCTGTGAATTACTCAACTGCCTCCTGGTACATTCCTACACTGCAGCTTTGAATCTTCAGCCTTTGTTCTGATTTCTGGTTTAAGGCTCAGCCTCTCTCTCTTGTCTGTCTTTCTGTCTCTCTGTGTTTCTCTCTGCCTTTCTGTATCTCTCTGCCTCTCTCATTCTCTCTCTCCATATCACGCCATTATCAAATTACTATATTCATGTCTCAAAATAAATGTCTATTCCTGACAATTCTATATCTTCTGCTATATAAATTATTTTACATCATTATTCTATAAGAATTAATACATTTGATGAATAAATTTATAGGTGAAAAATAAGAACATGCCTTGCAGGAGAATGTGCTTGGAAATCAAACTAGCCTCTAAATGTAAAAAGAATGGCTTTGACCTTTTGCATAATGATATGAAGACCAGACTGGTTTTTGTGATTTTATATTTGTTTAAAAAGAACTATATCACTTTTCTTGCAATCATGATGGCTTCTCTGATGAAAAAAGTTATTATTTATCCTTAGATAAAAAAGATTCTACTACCACTTATATATCCATTAACCTATTTTAACTCTTCTTTCCTTTTTCTTTTTTTATGTATTGAGTTTGCACAGAAAATCTCTTTACCAATTTTTTTTTTAATGTGTGAGAAGTGTGCGTGTGACTAATTGGTCAAATATAAGTTGCTTTTCTTGACCCTTCTTAGTTTCTGCATCACTTCTGCTTCCTCACTAGTCTGAAATTGGGATTGTTTTAATCAGTAACCCAACACTATGTACTGTGGAGCAATTACTGACTGATTAACACTTTTCATTGCCACAGAAATCTCCAACAACACATCTGTAAGAGGGTGAAATAAAATACAATTATTCTCATTCAACAGAAGATAAAACGGCATCTCACAGAAGCTCACACGAGTTTTCATGGTCAAGGTCAGGAACAAAACAAGGGTGTTTTGGATTCTTGGCCATTGCTCTTTGGGTCACATGATATGCCAATTCAAAAACTTCTGACATGTGCAATAATATTTGGCAAGAAGATATTGATTCTTACTCTTTCAAGAATGGATCATATATGATCGTGTTAAGAATGTAAGAGGACATAATCTCGCAAGCCCACAACTTGTGACTGCTAGTGAGATCAAAAATGTAGGAACATATCCAAGAAAAAGGAGGTGAAATACTAAATTTCTTGGAAGTTCCTGAAAGAAGAACAAACAAGAACCTTGATGAATAAAGGGAAGCAAAAAAGACAGAAGGTAATTAACAGGATATAATTTTTTTTTGAGTTGGAATCTCACTCAGTTGCCCAGACTGGAGTGCAATGGCATACACATGGTCACCCCTGCATCGACCTGCTGGTTTCCAGCGATCCTTCTACCTCAGCCTTCCAAGTAGCTGGAACTACAGGTGTGCACTGCCATACCTGGCTAATTTTTTGATTTATTGTAGAGATGAGGTCTCGCCAAGTTTCCTGGATTAGTATCAAACCCGCAGGCTCAGGCAATCCACTCGCCTCGGTCTCCCAAAGTGATATAAAATTTTAAAAATAAACCGTGATATAATAAAGATGGTTGTATAAAAGCAGGATTGTTACTTCTCCTTGTCATCACAAATTTAGTGCAATTGCACCGTGGATATAAACATAAGGTTGTGATGCAATAACTGAACAATCCTATGTTGATTCCTTTCTGTTACCTTAGGCATCATCTGCAAAGTGACAGATATGTGCCCAACAGGAGCAGTTTTTGTAAGGTGACAAGGAACTTGACACACTTATTTATCAGATTTAATTTGTTGCAACATAATTGACAAACACTCTTACATTAATTGAATTTGTTAAAATTGCTACGTTTCTATGGGGTGTACGAACATACAGGACAGAGTAGCATTTTCCCATGAACGCTATAGCTGAGGGATGTGCATTTCAGAGGATAGATGGT
>NW_007135843.1:0-3988 GCF_000164805.1 Carlito syrichta | reverse complement strand
AATGTGAAGGCATCAATGTAAGGACACAGGAATTTGAAAAAGGACACCATCAAAAGAAACCAATATAAGGAAACAAGGATTATGAAATATGACACCATCAAAAGAAACCAACAAAACTCTAATGACAGACCCAGAAAGAAACAGAGATCTATGAAAAGACAAACAAAGGATTTAGAATAATTCTCTTAAAGAAGTCAAGGGAACCATAAGAAAATATGAATAGAAAATTAAGTAAAAATTTGGAAAATTATTTATGAACAAAATGAGAAGTATGACAATTAAAACAGAAGGAATTTTTTTAAAGAACACATAGAAATATTGGAAATAAAGAAAAGAAAACTTGTAAACTTTTGCTGGGGATATAAATTAATCCAGCTACTTTGAAAAATGGTATGGAGGTTCCTAAAAAAAAAAATAATGGAACTATTCTATGATTAAGTAATTGCACTTCTAGGTATGTATTCAGTGGAACTGAAATCAATATGCCAAAAGAGTATTTGCACTCGCATGTTTACTGCAGCTTTAGTCACAATAGCCAAGATACAGAATCAACGGAAGTGTCCATCAGAGGCTGAATGGATAAGGGAAACATGGTATATATACACAATGGAATGTTCTTCAGCCTTTAAAATCAAGGTGGGGGGCTGTCATTTGGGATAACAAGAATGAATCTAGAGGACATTGCACTAAGTGAAAAAAGCCAGGTACAGAAAGATAAACACCATGTGATCTCACTTATGTGTAGACTCTAAAAGAGTTGAGCCAGTGGAAGTAGACAGTAGAATGATGGTCACCAGGGGTTGGAGGGTAGGCAGGGAGGGAGGGTGACTGCTGATCAAAGGGTACAGGACAGGAACAATAGATTTTGAGACAGGAACAATAGGCTTTGAGATCTGCTGCATAGCGTGGTGACTAGAGTCAATGATATTGTATTACATATTTCAAAATAACTAAGAAAGTACATTTCAAATGTTTCATCATTAAAAAAACAAAATGGCAGATAAGAAAGGTGATGGATATGTGAATTTGCTTGATCTAATAATTTCATATTGTATGCACATATCAAAAAAACCACAAGGCATTCCATGCATGTATAATTATGATTAGTTAACCATAATAATACTAATAATAAATAAATAGGATCTTCTTTATATGAAATCATTTGCAAATCATGTGATCATTGAATTCTTTATTTTCTAAAAACACATGCAAACGTTAAAGGGTATGCTTATTTTTTTACAATATACTTACCATTTCAGGGTTCTAACACACTGCTTATATCCTTGTAAACATATTGATGCCTTATTTTGTTCATATGTTCTATAGACACATTTCTCATGTTAAGTATTTTGTGGATTTTCTCCCCGTTGTCCTTGTAAAATGTTGTTGATATCAGCAGCTTAAAAAATATAAAATTTCTTGGATTATATTAGACTATAAAAATTACCTTTATTTTATGAGGCTGTAGCTTAGAAGGCATTTCGGTGAATATGGTAACTATGTTATTCACATTCATTGTCTATTAAATATCATAAAATTTTATTCTCCCCGCCAAACTGTTTCTTTAGATATGTGCACACTTTTGTGGAAGTACCTTCTTGGCAACAATTACAAAGTGAATTATTTCAATATAATCATTCAATCAGGATAAACCAATAAAAAATTCAGCCCATTTTCCATAATGAGCACAATTCATGAGGACCGTAAAAAAGTGTGGGTCAAAAAATTAGCTTTGTGTCATTGACACCAACGTGAGATAGCATATAACTAATGAAACAAGTGACAAGAAACTAATGAAATATCAAGGAGAATTAATATAATGCCCTTCCTATTTCTGAGAGCATTTAGGAAAAAGGCCCCAACTCTAATAGATCATACAGGGTGATTATCTCCAGCTTGTAATTTTAAAACAATCATTGATCGTGTGCAAGAGATTTGCTAGAAGCCATACCTTTGCTGAAGTTCAGAACCTCCACGCACACAGTGACTTTGAAATATGTGATGTGTCAACTGCCAGTTATGCTAATGTCAGACAGCAGAAACAGGTCCTGTGAAATTACTCAACTGCCTCCTGGTACATTCTACACTGCAGCTTTGAATCTTCAACCTTTGTTCTGATTTCTGGTTTAAGGCTCAGCCTCTCTCTCTTGTCTGTCTCTCTGTCTCTCTGTGTTTCTCTCTGCCTTTCTGTATCTCTCTGCCTCTCTCATTCTCTCTCTCCATATCACGCCATTATCAAATTACTATATTCATGTCTCAAAATAAATGTCTATTCCTGACAATTCTATATCTTCTTTTATATAAATTATTTTACATCATTATTCTATAAGAATTAATACATTTGATGAACAAATTTATAGGTGAAAAATAAGAAGAACATGCCTTGCAGGAGAATGTGCTTTGGAAGTCAAACTAGCCTCTAAATGTAAAAAGAATGGCTTTGACCTTTTGCATAATGATATGAAGACCAGACTGGTTTTTGTGATTTTATATTTGTTTAAAAAGAATTATATCACTTTTCTTGCAATCATGATGGCTTCTCTGATGAAAAAAGTTATTATTTATCCTTAGATAGAAAAGATTCTACTACCACTTATATATCCATTAACCTATTTTAACTCTTCTCTACTTTTTCTTTTTTTATGTATTGAGTTTGCACAGAAAATCTCTTAACCAATTTTTTTTTAACGTTTGATAAGTGTGCGTGTGACTAATTGGCCAAATATAAGTTGCTTTTCTTGACCCTTCTTAATTTCTGCATGACTTCTGCTTCCTCACTAGTCTGAAATTGGGATTGTTTTAATCAGTAACCCAACACTATGTACTGTGGAGCAATTACTGACTGATTAACACTTTTCATTGCCACAGAAATCTCCAACAACACATCTGTAAGAGGGTGAAATAAAATACAATTATTCTCATTCAACAGAAGATAAAACGGCATCTCACAGAAGCTCACACGAGTTTTCATGGTCAAGGTCAGGAACAAAACAAGGGTGTTTTGGATTCTTGGCCATTGCTCTTTGGGTCACATGATATGCCAATTCAAAAACTTCTGACATGTGCAATAATATTTGGCAAGAAGATATTGATTCTTACTCTTTCAAGAATGGATCATATATGATCGTGTTAAGAATGTAAGAGGACATAATCTCGCAAGCCCACAACTTGTGACTGCTAGTGAGATCAAAAATGTAGGAACATATCCAAGAAAAAGGAGGTGAAATACTAAATTTCTTGGAAGTTCCTGAAAGAAGAACAAACAAGAACCTTGATGAATAAAGGGAAGCAAAAAAGACAGAAGGTAATTAACAGGATATAATTTTTTTTTGAGTTGGAATCTCACTCAGTTGCCCAGACTGGAGTGCAATGGCATACACATGGTCACCCCTGCATCGACCTGCTGGTTTCCAGCGATCCTTCTACCTCAGCCTTCCAAGTAGCTGGAACTACAGGTGTGCACTGCCATACCTGGCTAATTTTTTGATTTATTGTAGAGATGAGGTCTCGCCAAGTTTCCTGGATTAGTATCAAACCCGCAGGCTCAGGCAATCCACTCGCCTCGGTCTCCCAAAGTGATATAAAATTTTAAAAATAAACCGTGATATAATAAAGATGGTTGTATAAAAGCAGGATTGTTACTTCTCCTTGTCATCACAAATTTAGTGCAATTGCACCGTGGATATAAACATAAGGTTGTGATGCAATAACTGAACAATCCTATGTTGATTCCTTTCTGTTACCTTAGGCATCATCTGCAAAGTGACAGATATGTGCCCAACAGGAGCAGTTTTTGTAAGGTGACAAGGAACTTGACACACTTATTTATCAGATTTAATTTGTTGCAACATAATTGACAAACACTCTTACATTAATTGAATTTGTTAAAATTGCTACGTTTCTATGGGGTGTACGAACATACAGGACAGAGTAGCATTTTCCCATGAACGCTATAGCTGAGGGATGTGCATTTCAGAGGATAGATGGT
>NW_007135842.1:0-662 GCF_000164805.1 Carlito syrichta | reverse complement strand
AACTAATTCAAGGAAAACTAAGGGCAATTAAGCTGCTGTCCAAAACAATCTTTCATCATATAAACAGCTACAAGAGAAACTTCTTTACCCATAAATTGATTATATGATGGTGCTAGTTGTCCTATAAGAAACTTGTGCTGGTACTTCTAATACCATATTGAACAGATGTGAATAACATCCAGACACAAAACTCTTTTTAAGATCATAACAAATACTTCTTGACAAAAATCAACATAAAGACTATTCTCAGTGAATGACTAATAAGACACTTTTCCTCTAAATTAGGATTCAGCTTGATGAGACAGACTTACAAATTATCCAAGGGGTTACATTATTATAACACTAATAGAACATGTGATATAGTGATAATTACACCAATATCACACAATATCACGTTACCCCAACATGAACTTCAAGAAGGAAATTCATGGTCAGTGCCAAATGTTATATTTGACAGAAAGAAGGAATATATTATGCAGCCTTTAAAATATTGCACCACATAATGTGACACTTGTAGGCCCATAATTGTTGGTATAAAAATTATCACAATATTTTTTTAAGATAGAGACTCAGCTTAAAAAAGTATATTTGTATGTATGTGTGGATGATATTGTATTATTATCTGTGAAAATGGATTGCTTACATTTTTTAAAAAATCACAT
>NW_007135841.1:0-2411 GCF_000164805.1 Carlito syrichta | reverse complement strand
TTGACTTCAAATTTTTTACAAGTCTAAAACATATACTTGGTGTGCTTTTAAAATCCACATATTCAAAATGTGCCTCTTTTTTTTTTTTTGATTCTACAAGGGTATTGAATAAGCCACTCTGGCAGGTCAATCTCTCTCCAAACTAGATAATGCAAGTAATTACATGATATTGCAGATGTGCTAGTTAGGACAGCAAACAGAATACAGACACAGAAAGGGCATTTCAGCTTGTAATAGAGCCCCAATGGGCTTTGACAAAAGTGGCAAAAGAATGAGGCTTTGTGAGGTGAGGTAAGGTATTTAGCTAATACAAATAAGTTGAAATTAAGTAGGAAGTCATACACAAGTACACATAAGCATATCATATTAGACTTTCAGAATTTATATTAATATGTGATATCGTTTGATGGTTGTGCCCTCCAAATGTCACACTGAAATACCATTCCCCAGTGTGGGAGATGGAGGATGGTGGATGGTCATGAGTGCAGATCCTACATGAATGGCTCTGTGCCACTCGTACAGTAGCCCATGAGTTCTTGCTCTGTTAGCTCATGCAAGAACTGGGTGTTTAAGAGAGCCTAGCCTAACACCTCCTTCCCTCTCTTGCTTCTGCTCCCACCATGCAGTATGCCTGCTCCCACCATGATTGTAAACTTCCTGAGGCCTCACCAGAAGCAGATGCCAGCACCACGCAGAACTGTGAGCTCAAATAAACCCCTTTCCTTTGTATTTTATCTACCCTCAGATATTTCTAGGTAGCCATGCAAAACAGAGTGATACAATATGTTTCTATTTTAATAATCTTTGGCTCAGGATTAGAAAGAGGAATCAACCATCAATCAAAACTTAGTCAAGTGCTGAATGTTGAGGATTAATGATGTGCAACCCCTACTTTCAACGAGTTTGATAAACACCTTGAAATAAATAAATAAAAATAAATAAATAAAAATCAAACAAGCTATCACAGTTGTTAACTTTTTAAAAAAAACAAATTTGGAGAGGGACAAAAATGCAAATATTGCCCAGAGGAAGACAAAGAAAGCTTTATAGGGCCATAACATCTAAGGACTAGAAAGTCAGGGAAAACCGGGTGGATGGGCAGATGGTATTAGTGTTATTGGAGAAAAAGGCTGAACTCTTATGCCACATTCTCTCTTTTCTCTTGACACCTAGGAGTCTGTTCACTTCCCTTCTAAATAGCTTTTCTTACAACTTACTTCAATATCTCTCATTTTTGTTTTCGCACCAACAGCTGTATCATCTCCAATATTACAATTTCAAGTATTTGATTCTTTGAATACTTCCTCCGTATGATATGTGTGTTATATGTGTGTGTGTTTAGCTAATCTTTCAACTCCAACAAATTCTACAATCCATTGGCCCTTGTATTTGCTTTCCATTGCTGCCTAACAAATTATTACAAACTCAGTGGCTTAAAACAGCATCTAGGGATGAGCTTCTAGGTGATCAGAAATCCCAGGTGGACTCAACTGGGTTCTCTGTGTCAGGTCTCAGGAGACTGAAATCAACGTGTGGGTTAAGATGGGCTTTTCTTGGGACTTGGAGAAGAATCAGTTTCCAAGCTCATGTAGACTGTTAGAAGAACTCAGTTTCTCGTGGTTATAGAACTGAGGTCCCCCTTTTCTTGCTGGCTGTTAGCTGGGAGCCACTCTTATCTGCTGGAAGCTGCCAGAACATCTCATATCTACATCTTTCAAGCTTGTGTCATTAGCTAAAGCCCACCTGGACCATCTTTCTATCTTAGAGTCAACAACTTAATGACCTTAATTACATCTTGAATTTTTCTTTTTTTCTTCTTTTTTCCATATAACATAATAATATTACAGGAGTAACTGAAGGGGCTCATCATAGAATTCTGATTACCACACATTTTTTTCTGATTCATATTCCATTTTAAATTCTCATTTCCTCCCCACCCAACTTTGGTTTATCATCATCAATATTCAAAATGCAATCACAAACTTGCAAACACCTTCCATTCTCTTGCCTTTCTCTTATGTGCATACCAGCCAAGCAAAACTCTAACACAATTAACTGAATATTTCAATCTGTTTCACCCCTGTAACACAGCAACTGAATGTGAACATATTTTTAAAATGCAGGCATAATGAATGGACCCATCTTTAATTTTTAATCATAAAAATCAACTAAGCACTCAGTACTGCCCAGCAATTCCACTACATTTGTTTAGTGAATTTGTATTTCCTCTCTTGGAGTAGATTATTTCAAAACTTCCTCTTTGTCCATATGCATTTAATCCCCCTTCCCTTTCTCATATTTATCCAGGGAACTTTTTTTTTTACATCATTATGAGGTAAAGTGATCAGATAAAAACCACTTTATCTACCCACCATAAATCTACTGAACTCTAGTTTGTTTGCCATAACCTT
>NW_007135840.1:0-797 GCF_000164805.1 Carlito syrichta | reverse complement strand
GGGGGGAGGGGGATGGGATTAACAGTAGCAAATATCTGTCGGGGGATGGGAAAACACTTTCTTATCTACAGGGTGCCTGAATGAAACGTCATTGTACACCTACCCTTAACTGTACCCCACAAAACCATAATAAAAACTACTGATTAATGAAAAAAATAAAAAAAATAAAAAAATAAATTCCTATTTCAGACCAAAGTCTTATTTATTCCACTGGGTTTGCGCCTCATGGTCATTCAGAAAGTTATATCCAGGTGGAAGGCAGAGGTTATGGATGAAATTCTGCAGGAACTGGTCAACCTCTTAGTTTCTGGGCATCAGGTTGTCTGATAAAGCCTGAGTCTGCTGAGGAGCTAACCTGGAACAGCTGACATTAACTGAGAGCTGCCTGTGTCCCCAAACGGTTCCCAGTGTTTACCTGCACATCACTTAACCATCCAAGGAGGTAGATGCTGTGCATTGCCCATGTGTTTCAGATGTGAAGATTGGAAAACTGACTTGGCAAGTTCCCAGTTTGGTCCTGTCTCCCTGATGCCTAGATCAGTAGGACTTAAGAATTGTTTTTGTTTGTTTGTTTTTTTTTAATTTGTAGAAGTTCACAGAATTGGCTAGAGGTACAGACAAGATTTTAACCCAGATATTTTGACTCCAGTTGGTAAAAGGCAAACAAATTGTTTGGCTGTATCAAGATGAGTTGCAGTCCATGGTTGGAAAAAAAGCCTACCCTCAAGATGGTGGGCAGGGGTAGCACATTTGTACATGCAGAACACATCTTTTAGAAATAACTAGGATAGAGTTTA
>NW_007135839.1:0-738 GCF_000164805.1 Carlito syrichta | reverse complement strand
GTTATGGATGAAATTCTGCAGGAACTGGTCAACCTCTTAGTTTCTGGGCATCAGGTTGTCTGATAAAGCCTGAGTCTGCTGAGGAGCTAACCTGGAACAGCTGACATTAACTGAGAGCTGCCTGTGTCCCCAAACGGTTCCCAGTGTTTACCTGCACATCACTTAACCATCCAAGGAGGTAGATGCTGTGCATTGCCCATGTGTTTCAGATGTGAAGATTGGAAAACTGACTTGGCAAGTTCCCAGTTTGGTCCTGTCTCCCTGATGCCTAGATCAGTAGGACTTAAGAATTGTTTTTTTTGTTTCTTTTAATTTGTAGAAGTTCACAGAATTGGCTAGAGGTACAGACAAGATTTTAACCCAGATATTGTGACTCCAGCTGGTAAAAGGCAAACAAATTGTTTGGCTGTATCAAGATGAGTTGCAGTCCATGGTTGGGAAAAAAGCCTACCCTCAAGATGGTGGGCAGGGGTAGCACATTTGTACATGCAGAACACATCTTTTACCTGAAATAACTAGGATAGAGTTTATTATGCTATTATTATATTTATGTCAACTCCTTCTGAAAAAGACTCAAAGTATTATATAAATGCATACAATCTAAAAAGATAACATTTAAAAAAATCTAACTAAGTAAAGAAGATGGGGTGAAGAAAAAAAGACAGGAGAAACAAATTGAACCAAGAGCAGAAATGGGAAGCAGAACTTGATTAAAGAATGGACTAAATTTGACAAGGG
>NW_007135838.1:0-750 GCF_000164805.1 Carlito syrichta | reverse complement strand
GGGCATCAGGTTGTCTGATAAAGCCTGAGTCTGCTGAGGAGCTAACCTGGAACAGCTGACATTAACTGAGAGCTGCCTGTGTCCCCAAACGGTTCCCAGTGTTTACCTGCACATCACTTAACCATCCAAGGAGGTAGATGCTGTGCATTGCCCATGTGTTTCAGATGTGAAGATTGGAAAACTGACTTGGCAAGTTCCCAGTTTGGTCCTGTCTCCCTGATGCCTAGATCAGTAGGACTTAAGAATTGTTTTTTTTTTTGTTTTTTTTAATTTGTAGAAGTTCACAGAATTGGCGAGAGGTACAGACAAGATTTTAACCCAGATATTTTGACTCCAGCTGGTAAAAGGCAAACAAATTGTTTGGCTGTATCAAGATGAGTTGCAGTCCATGGTTGGGAAAAAAGCCTACCCTCAAGATGGTGGGCAGGGGTAACACATTTGTACATGCAGAACACATTTTTTACCTGAAATAACTAGGATAGAGTTTATTATGCTATTATTATATTTATGTCAACTCCTTCTGAAAAAGACTCAAAGTATTATATAAATGCATACAATCTAAAAAGATAACATTTAAAAAATCTAACTAAGTAAGGAAGATGGGGTGAAGAAAAAAAAGGCAGGAGAAACAAATTGAACCAAGAGCAGAAATGGGAAGCATGAAAATTGATTAAAAGAATGGACTAAATTTGACAAGGGCATCTTTACATGAATAAAGTAATAATAATCATGTTACTCCTTATATTTTCT
>NW_007135837.1:0-775 GCF_000164805.1 Carlito syrichta | reverse complement strand
GGTAGATGCTGTGCATTGCCCATGTGTTTCAGATGTGAAGATTGGAAAACTGACTTGGCAAGTTCCCAGTTTGGTCCTGTCTCCCTGATGCCTAGATCAGTAGGACTTAAGAATTGTTTTTGTTTGCTTTTTTTTTTTTAATTTGTAGAAGTTCACAGAATTGGCTAGAGGTACAGACAAGATTTTAACCCAGATATTTTGACTCCAGTTGGTAAAAGGCAAACAAATTGTTTGGCTGTATCAAGATGAGTTGCAGTCCATGGTTGGAAAAAAAGCCTACCCTCAAGATGGTGGGCAGGGGTAGCACATTTGTACATGCAGAACACATCTTTTAGAAATAACTAGGATAGAGTTTATTATGCTATTATTATATTTATGTCAACTCCTTCTGAAAAAGACTCAAAGTATTATATAAATGCATACAATCTAAAAAGATAACATTTAAAAAAATCTAACTAAGTAAGGAAGATGGGGTGAAGAAAAAAAGGCAGGAGAAACAAATTGAACCAAGAGCAGAAATGGGAAGCAGGAAAATTGATTAAAAGAATGGACTAAATTTGACAAGGGCATTTTCTACATGAATAAAGTAATAATAATCATGTTACTCCTTATATTTTCTTAGTATTTATTTATTGCTCTGAGTGTTGTGCATTCACTATTTGATTTTAATTTTCTAAGTAGTCATGTGAGTAAGCAGGACAGATTGTATTACTTTCCATTTATAGTGGTACAAACTGAACCCAGGGAGTTGATTCTCATACCCAAGATCAGCTGG
>NW_007135836.1:0-1273 GCF_000164805.1 Carlito syrichta | reverse complement strand
CCTGCCTCTTGACTTGGGACGAGTGTGGGGCCAAGTGCCCTTGTAGGGCAACCTCCCACCTGCTCCAGAGAACTCTGAAGGGTTGAGCAGGATCTTGGAGAGGCCCAGCTAGGCCTGGCTGGCCGCACATTCCAGCAACCGGTACAGATAATTGTGGGCGGGGGAGGAAGGAGAAGAGGGAGGGAAAAGAGGATGGGGAGGGAAGGGGCAGAAAATGGGAGGGGTAGGGAAGAGGAGGAGGGGCGTGTCAGCTGCTGAGTCTGAGCAGAAGCCTTTTTGACTTCCTCTAGCTGCAGAGACTGAATCTGGACTTGGGTTGCAATAAAGAGAAATTTGGCAACAGTGGTTCATGCACTTTGGAGTTTGTTCAGTGACCACATAAATGCTGGTGTCTCTTTGACTTACGATTTTTAAGGATGTTTAAGGTCACTTTCTACCTACTCTGCTTTCAGCAAAACACAATGTGTGTTTAGTCAGCATTATGGCACTAGGGAAACTAGCTACATCTCAACATATTCTATTTTCCAGAGTTACACAGTGATAATGACTTTTCTGTAACATTTCTTTTGCTTTCAGCATTTGGCCTCAACGGCATTTTCTGTCAGCATGGCATATATCCATCTGAAGCCAGTACTGAAGTGCAAAAAGGTGGACTCAACTTGCTCGTAACAACTTATTTGAGTTTCTAAAATGCCTAATAATGTGGTGGGCAAGTAAACAGTATTTACTCACTGGAACAACTTGATTTTCTTCAGACCTAGGATTCATATTTTCTAGCATCTCAAATTGTCATTTTTCAGCTTTGTACATAAATTTGTAAAAGATATGACCATCTTAAATATAGTGATTGTCAATTGGGAGGAAGTAGATGATATATACATGAAACGAAATCTCAGACTTGCCCCACCATCCCCCCCTTTTGAGGGGGATGAACATTTTGATGTTAGGACTCTGATAGGGCTCAACAAAACAGTTTCCAACACAGCTGCCTTAGAAATGACTTTTGCAAGTTATATAGCCGAATGGAACAAGTTGGACTTTTACAGAGTTAAAAAGGTATCCATTATCAGAGAAAATATATACTACATACTCTTAATATGATGTATTAATTTTCATCAGATTAAGATCAAGGAAAATTCCATTCAATCAGGGAAGTAGACTTCAAAAAGCAGAAGAGTAGCTACTAAATAACACTTGACAGAGTTTTTTGTTTTTGTTTTTTCACCTATTTCTATTTGTTCTTTTAAATTATGTGATCAGAAAACCTTTTCTC
>NW_007135835.1:0-773 GCF_000164805.1 Carlito syrichta | reverse complement strand
CAAAAATTGGCCAGGCATGGTAGTGCGCGCCTGTAGTTCCAGCTACTTGGAAGGCTGAGGCAGAAGGATCGCCGGGGCCCAGCAGGTCGAGACTGCAGTAGCCAGGAATGTGCTACTGCACTCCAGTCTGGGCGATGGAGTGAGACTCCCACTCAAAATTTAAAAAAAAATTCAACTCTACCCAGAGTGATATACAAATTTAGTGTAATTCCTATGAAAATTTCAGTGATAATCTTTGAAAAAATATTTTAAAACTTAAATTTCCATAGAATCTCAAGGGACTATAAACATTAGCCATAAAGGATAAAATAAAGGTTTCACACCTCCTGATTTTAAAAACATAGGACAGGTTACAGAAATAAAAATATGTGGTACTGGCACTCAGACAGATAATGGAACAAAATAGAAAACCTCAATATAAATCCTTATGAGTACAATTAAATGATCTTTAACAAGGTTGGCATGGCCAGAAAATGGGGAAGCAAAGCTTCTTCAACAAATGGTGTTGGAAAACTAAAAATCCACAACAAAATAAAAATAAAGACGTACTCTTGAATCATATAAAAAAAAGATCCAAAATGATTAAATGCTTAAATGTAAAAACTATAATTGCAAAGTTATTAGAACCAAGTATAGGGATGGATGTTAAGACACTGGCCATGACAATTCTTCATTAGATGACACTAAAAGCATATGCAACAATGAAAAATAGAAAACCCCACAAAGTTAAAAGAAATAATCTTCACAATAGGGAGCAATGTGTGAAGTAATAA
>NW_007135834.1:0-603 GCF_000164805.1 Carlito syrichta | reverse complement strand
CCAACTCAATTAATTAAAAAAAAAAGAAGGTGGATGTAACACCACAATATGTTGTCCTCCGTTCTCAGGAGATATACAGTTAGTAAGATTACAATAGGTACATTTCAGTGAAAAGATTTCATAGTGATTTCCCATGGTCTGCCCAATAGTACATAAGGAGGGGGCACACAAGCAAATATTTTATGAGAGCTACTGTAAGTGAGGTGATTGAGTTCAGATGAGTGGCATATAAGGACCGTCCCAGGGCAGCCATAAGTTTCCAAATACCTAACTGAGGCCATCCTGCAGAGGTGGAGAGGATAGTCTCCACCTGCCTGCCAGAGGTCTCAACATGGTGTAGTTCAGTCCTTCCTAAGGGATTAGGGGTATCCCAATCCATAACCCCTTCCCTAGTATGGGGAGTACGGTGCCGAGTAGCTACAGAATAATGGCACCACCACCATGGAGGAAAATGGGAGGACAAAAACTTTTCGGCCACAGAGCAGGATGAGATCCCAGAAGGAGGGGTTTCAATAGAAGATGTGGTGCAAGAACGTGGAGGCCCAATGAGGGACATGAACCACTCCCAATTCCAACCACGGTTGATGTTTTCTTCCATGGGGG
>NW_007135833.1:0-804 GCF_000164805.1 Carlito syrichta | reverse complement strand
CAATAGGTACATTTCAGGGAAAAGATTTCATAGTGATTTCCCATGGTCTGCCCAATAGTACATAAGGAGGGGGCACACAAGCAAATATTTTATGAGAGCTACTGTAAGTGAGGTGATGAGTTCAGATGAGTGGCATATAAGGACCGTCCCAGGGCAGCCATAAGTTTCCAAATACCTAACTGAGGCCATCCTGCAGAGGTGGAGAGGATAGTCTCCACCTGCCTGCCAGAGGTCTCAACATGGTGTAGTTCAGTCCTTCCTAAGGGATTAGGGGTATCCCAATCCATAACCCCTTCCCTAGTATGGGGAGTACGGTGCCGAGTAGCTACAGAATAATGGCACCACCACCATGGAGGAAAATGGGAGAACAAAAACTTTTCGGCCACAGAGCAGGATGAGATCCCAGAAGGAGGGGTTTCAATAGAAGATGTGGTGCAAGAACGTGGAGGCCCAATGAGGGACATGAACCACTCCCATTCCAACCACGGTTGATGTTTTCTTCCATGGGGGACAAAACCATGAGTATATTTAGAAATGAAAGTAATAGGAACACAGCCTGGGTTTCTGGCAGTAAATAGGTGCCATAAACGAGAAAAACAAATGGGAGCTCATAAAGAGCGTCCTTCATAAGAAAATCCATCCACCCATTGTGGAATAATAGAGTCAGTAGAAGGGTAACCAAGTAAAGAAGCATTGCTAACATATAGAGGGTCTGAGGGATCATCCCAGACCACCGCCCTTAAAGGGGGGGGTACAGCACAAAGGCCCATATGGGGATTTGTCACTTGCCACCACACTCACCTG
>NW_007135832.1:0-744 GCF_000164805.1 Carlito syrichta | reverse complement strand
CCATGGAGGAAAATGGGAGAACAAAACTTTTCGGCCACAGAGCAGGATGAGATCCCAGAAGGAGGGGTTTCAATAGAAGATGTGGTGCAAGAACGTGGAGGCCCAATGAGGGACATGAACCACTCCCATTCCAACCACGGTTGATGTTTTCTTCCATGGGGGACAAAACCATGAGTATATTTAGAAATGAAAGTAATAGGAACACAGCCTGGGTTTCTGGCAGTAAATAGATGCCATAAACGAGAAAAACAAATGGGAGCTCATAAAGAGCGTCCTTCATAAGAAAATCCATCCACCCATTGTGGAATAATAGAGTCAGTAGAAGGGTAACCAAGTAAAGAAGCATTGCTAACATATAGAGGGTCTGAGGGATCATCCCAGACCACCGTCCTTAAAGGGGGGGGTAAAGCACAAAGGCCCAATATGGGGATTTGTCACTTGCCACCACACTCACCTGGCAGGCGACCACAGCCATCTTAGCCAGGAACAGGGTAGCAGGCCATGCTTCTGTACCAGACATACAGCTTAGGAGGTCAGTGCTTTCAGTTTTCCCCACACCGGGGTCCTGCTCTGTCGTGTCATCCCAGAGCAAGGGGTCCGTTGAACCGGCACCGTTCCCAGTGGGACGATGGTCCTCTTCCTGAATGGGGGAATCAGTGTCCCCACCTGCATGTGGAAACGGGGGACTGGAGTAGGGGTAGATGAGCTGGGCTGGGAGCCATTGGGGACCTTCCACATTCCTAG
>NW_007135831.1:0-498 GCF_000164805.1 Carlito syrichta | reverse complement strand
TTTGTGGAATGTTGTTCTTTAAGTATCCACAGGAATCTCCTCCTCTTTCAGCTTTCTCAGATATTGACTCTTAGAGATCTTCTCTGACCATCTGGCCTGCTTTTTATTCTACATTCTATGGTACTTCTGTTTTATTTGTCTTAGTTGCATGTATCACTTTCTAACACAACGTATTAATTAGGTTTTAAAATTTGTCTTCCCTCCTGGAATAAAGTACTTGGCATGTAGTCTGTACCCATAAATATTTGCTAACCTCGGCAACATAACAAGACCTTGACTCTACAAAAAATTTTAAAAATTAGCCAGACATGGTGGTGTGTGCATGTAGTACGAGCTATTCGGGAGGCTAAGGCAGAAGGATCATCCAAGCCAAGGAGGTCGAGACTGCTGTGAGCTGTGATCATGCAACAGATTGAGACCCCAACTCAAAAAAAAAAATATTCGCTAAACAGATGAATGAATAAAGCATTCCACTCTCACTTTTTGAGTGCTCTGTCC
>NW_007135830.1:0-1076 GCF_000164805.1 Carlito syrichta | reverse complement strand
CCTTCTTTTCTATGCTTTTGACAATTTGGGTTAGTTCTGTGTTTTGGTCTTTGAGCTCTGAGATTCTTTCTTCTGCTTGGCTGATTCTGCTTTCCATGCTTATTAGTCTGTTGTTCATTTCCATCACAGTATTCTTTACGCTGTCATTTCTAACATCAGCTCCTTCCTATTTTCCTCTTGTCTCTCCTCAATTTTTTTAATTCTTTCCATTAATGTCATGATGTCTGGGTTTGTTGCATGTAACCAGTCATTCTTGGGGCTCTTCATTGCTTGTTTTCCAGAATCTGTTTTCTCAGTGTCTGATCTCCCAGGGGACTGTGTGAGACCTATATTCTTCTTTTGGTTTTTCTTCATTTGTGCTGTTTTTCCCCCTCCATACTTTTTCCTTCCCTCCACGTCACCGTCTTCTTTAATTCTGTTATTCAGGGGTAAAGGGATTGGTTTTACTTCTGTTTGTTCAATCTCCTATTCTTTATGTATGCCCTCTTACTTTGTTCAATTCTGGAGTTGCACTGTAGGTTGGGGGTGGTCCTTTTTGCAGTTTTGAGATTTACTTAAGGGGGGAGCTGTGATTCAAAATCTATCTGCAGGTCCTGGTATTCGCTGACAGGTGTGTGAATAATCTGGAACCCACTTCTCCCTGCCTTGGAATCTGTCCGTGCAGTGGGGCTGTAGGTTTACTCCCTGAAATAAAATGTGGTTAGCAGAGGGGAGAGAATGGAGCAGACAGTGGGTTGAAGAGGGGGGTTGAGAGATAGAGGAGTAAGGGGGGAAACAAATGAGTGTGCCAACAAATAGAGAGAGAGGCCTATACTGAAACAGATAAAAACCATAGAGCACAGCTACAGACGAACCAACTCTCATACAAACAAAAATAAAACATATAGTGATGCTAACATATCAGCTATCCAACCACCTTATTAGTGTGCTGTTCCTCTATATAAGGATATGGTTTACAGAGAGAAGAAAAGGAAGAGGAAAAAGGAAAAAAAAGGAGCAATACAGTAGGAATAGAATTAAGCCATTAAGCTAACAGAATCAATGAAGCACACTCTGAGACATTTCGTTTTAGTCCG
>NW_007135829.1:0-1073 GCF_000164805.1 Carlito syrichta | reverse complement strand
CTGCAAAGTGAAGCAGGAAGCTGGGAAATGCAGGTCGTCATATACAGGAAACTACACGTCATATTGCTAAGGAAGTATAAGGAATCTTCCTTATATGAGTTCTCAATCCCAAAAACTACAGGCCGACTTCCTAAGAGGTAACCACGAATCAGGTTATTGAAGTACAATTCTGGGTAATGGGAGTCCTCTCATACAGGAAACTTCACTGCCTATTGCTAAGCAAGAATAAGGAATCTGCGTTACTCGTGTACTCAATCCACAAAAAATCTTCAGGTCGACTTGCTATGGGCTAAACACGAATAATGGTGTTTTCGAGCATGAATTGGGAAATGGAGTCCTTATTTACAGGCAGCTACATGACCTTTTGCTAAGAAAGATTGAGGAATCTGTGTTACAGGAGTCCTCAATCCAAAAAATCTAGAGAACATCTTGGAAAGTGCAAAAAAGAATCAGAGTTTCGAAGCAGGATGTATCGAATAAGAGTCCTAATATACAGGAATGTAGACAGCCCCTTGCCATGTAAGAAAAAGAATCGGGGTTATAGCAGTCCTCAGTCCTAAATATCAACAGGCCATCTGCTGTGGGCTAAGCAATAATCAGGGTGTAGAAGTTGGAACATAGGTAATAGCAGTCCTCATATACAGAATCTACATGATCTCTGTCTAAGGAGAAATAAGAAACCTGTCTTACACTGTTCCTCCATCACAATATCTACATGACATCTTGCTAATGGCAAAACAAGAATCAGGGTTTCCAAACAGGATTCTGGGGAAAGGGAGTCCTCATATACAGGACATTACACAGCCTCTTGCCAAGGAGGAAAAAGAATCGGGGTTATAGCAGTCCTCAGTCCTTAAAATCAACAGGACATCTGCTGTGGGCTAAACAAGATTCAAGATTTAGAAGCTGGAACATAGGTAATAACAGTCCTCATATGCAGAATCTGTATGATCTCTAGCTAAGGAGAACTAAGAAGCCTTTTTTACACGGTTCCTCCATCACAATATCTACATGACATCTTGCTAATGGCAAACAAGAATCAGGGTGTCCAAACAAGGATTCTGGAGAAAGGG
>NW_007135828.1:0-983 GCF_000164805.1 Carlito syrichta | reverse complement strand
AAGCCAATGAGACTTTAAGCAATATGATTTTTATTTACATACTAAGAAATATTTATAGCAATAATTTTTATCATGGGCTTGTACATGTTAAACATGACAAATTATGCCAGTAATTCAGATTGGTTTTACTAATGCATAATGCAAACTCATTGAGAAATCTGAAAATACATATTTACTTACTATAGAATAGAGTGCAGCACTAATTTAAAAATTATAGCCGAGCTCGGTGGCTCAGCTTGTAATCCCACGCCTTTGGGAGGCTGAGGTGAGTGAATTGCCTGAGCCCGCGGGTTCGAGACCCGCCAGGGCAACTTGGCGATACCTCATTTCTACAATAAATAAAAAAAGTAGCTGAGCGTGGTAGTGCTCACCTGTAGTTTCAGCTACTTGGAAGACTGAGGCGGAAGGATTGCCGAAGCCCAGCAGGTTGAGGTTGCGGTGGCTGGGAGCGGCCACTGCACTCCAGTCTGGGTGACAGAGTGAGACTCTAACTCAATATATATATACATATATATATATATAACACATTTATATATATATACATATATATATGTAGGCATTTTAAAAAATTCTTAAAATGTTTAAGGTGGGTAGATTCCTAAGTTTAAGGAGTGATAAATCTCATTAAAGGCAACAATATCATTAAGTTTGTTTAATATCAGTTGGATTTATATTTCTTTTTAACAAACAGAAGAACAGTGACATTTATATATACACTAAAAATCTTTCAGAGAATTGAAGTCACAATGAAAACTGCCAGGTGGAAATCTGGAGAATTGTGAGACTAATACAGAGAATCACTGCCAAGGTCAGCTTAGCTAGAACAGAAGACACTGGAGCCATAAAACAGAGAAAGCTCTAAATAGTAATTTTAATGAATTGCTAAAAAGTGAATGTAGAATCTCATGAGAAGGAACTACTAAGGGCCCAATATTTTGAGGGCCACTGTAGTTATTGATTTACCCCCAGGAGCCCTAGCAGGT
>NW_007135827.1:0-803 GCF_000164805.1 Carlito syrichta | reverse complement strand
GAAGTGTTTTTTGAGAACAGAGCTGCTTTGCAATACAGAGGACCAAATAAAATACCTTATTTGTTACAGGTTGGTTATACAAGTATTCAGTTTAGAAACTATCTTATTAAGGCTTCTCTGTAAAATTGACTGTTTATACATACAATTAAGACATAGCTAAATATAGTTAAGAGTACATATAATTGTGTTTTCCTTTTCAGTCTTCTGTATTCATCATGATTTACTGGGTACCCATTAGATGCCAGAAACTGTTCAGGACACGAATACAGCAGTGACAGAACCAATTTGTTAACTTTCCTGTGGCCTATATTCATATTTTTTCATGCATTATATACATGTTGCAAATATTTTTGATAATTTTCTCTTTAAAAAAAAACTTGAATTTTTCATAAGAAAAAGATGGATACTTTTTTTTTTTTACTTAAATCAATTTTCAGTGAAGACAATAAACTAAATAGTGATTAGAGACCAGGTTACATTATTATTTCTAACATTGGTTGGTTCAAAATATTTGAATGATATGAAGGGCAGTTGTACTTTTGAAAAATGATGTACTTTAATGACCTTAGACCCATTGTAGGTTCATTTGATCTGCTGTTTTATAAGGATAAAGATTTAGTTGTATCTGAAAATTGGAAGTGTTAGGACCATGGTTCATTATCAGTTTATGAAGTTACTACTATGACCCTAAACAGCATGATGTCCTACAAATTCCTGTCAATGAGAGGAGATGACATGAGGAGATATGTAGTAGTATTTTAAATGTGTTTCCTGAAATCAAGTCTTGAATACTTGATATGTTT
>NW_007135826.1:0-4164 GCF_000164805.1 Carlito syrichta | reverse complement strand
AGGTAACTCTGCTGTAGCTTATATCACCCTGTGACCTCCTAGTCCTGGAGTTATGGAGGGAGGACCTCAGAAGTTGGGAAATGGTCTCAGTTGCCTTTGAGGATGTTACTGTGAACTTCAACTACAAACAGTGGGCTTTCCTGGATTCTCCCTAGAAGAATCTTTATAGATATGTGAATCAAGCAACCTTCAGGAACCTAGCTTCTATAGGAAGCAAATGGGAAAACCAGGATATTAAAGATCAGTGCAAATATCCTTAGAGAAATCAAAGTTAATTTGCACTCAGGATAGGAAGTAATATTGCTGAAAGCAATGCTAGCATGTCATGATATTTTAAAAACAAAAGTCATATGATAGGCTATGTGAGATTAAAGAAGGTAGTCATTGTGGAGAAACCTTCAATCAATCTCCAAATCTTAATCTGAATAACACATTTATACTGGAGTACAACCTTGTGAATTCAGTATGTGCGGAAAAATCTCCATATGTCATTCATCCCATCACATACTCCTCATATCTCACTCTGGAAGCAAGTGATAGAAGCATGAGGAAAGTGGAACAAAGCCAGGTAAATATAAGTGATATCAGAAAACCCTTCTTCTCACACATATTAGAAATACTAATGTATACTGGAAATGAACTTTATAGTTGTGCAGTATGTGGGAAAGACTTTACAATTTGTAAGTCATCGAGAGAAGTCACACTGGAGAGAAACCCTGTAATTGTAAATGTGCTAAAGGCTTCAGGTTTTTTTTTTCTTAACACTAAGTAATTCACACTGGAGAAAAAACTTATAAATGTGAGGAACATGGTAATGTCTTTAGTTGTGCCAGCTCCCTCTATGATCATGAAAGAACTCATACTGGAGAGAAACTGTATAAATGTAAGGAATGTGGTAAAGTCTTCAGAGGTTGTACATCTGTTTGTAACCATATGAGAAGTCATGCTGGAGAGAAACCCTATGAATGTAAGGAGTGTGGTAAAGCCTTTATTTTTTCCAGTCATCTTCATAGGCTCAAAGAGACTCATACTAAAGAGAACCCCTATGAATGTCAGGAATAAGGGAAGGCATTCAGTTGTCTTGGTTTTCTTCAAGGATGTGAAAAGTAATAGTGGTGAAGAACTTTGTGTGTAGGAAATGTGATAAAGCATTCAGTGTTTCATGTTCTCTTCATAGGTACAAGCAAACTCTCATTGGCAGGAAACCTTATCAATGTAAAGAATGTGGTAAATTCTTCAGATGATTCATTCACTGCCATATGTATGAAAGAACTCACACTGGAGAGAAAACCTATGAGTGTAAGGAATGTGGTAAAGCTTTTATACGTTTCACATCTCTTCTTGACCATGAAAAAAATCATACTGAAGAGAGACCCTGTGAATGTAAAAAAATGTGGAGAAACTTTCACTTCTTAAAGGTTCTATTAGAAAACATTAGAGAAAAATCTTATGAATATAGTGAATGTCAATTGTGTCACTTCCCTTCAAAGAATTAAACATCCCACACTGGTCAAAAACTGTGTGTGTGTATAAAATAGGCAAAGCATTAACTGTTATATTGCCACTTTCCTTCAAAAACATAAAAAGACTCATGCAGAGAAATCTATGGATGTATGGGCTGTAGTAATGGTTTTAGATTTTCCAGCTTCCTTGAAAGGCAAGAAAAGACTTATACCAGAGAAAACACCATGAATGGAAGGAGTGTTGTATAGTACTTAGTTTTCTCAGATTTCAGGTAAATGAAAAAAAAATCAAACTGAAGAAAAT
The DNA here is from genome assembly GCF_000164805.1 of Carlito syrichta. NCBI lineage: Eukaryota > Metazoa > Chordata > Mammalia > Primates > Tarsiidae > Carlito > Carlito syrichta. The sequence continues at coordinate 2,397 of NW_007135826.1, read as the reverse complement.
CCTATGGCTCCAAGCAATGTGGTAAAGCCTTCAATTATTTTTTTAGTTCTTGTTGAAAACTTTAAAGTACCCATACTGAAGGAAAGCTTTGTGAATCTAAAAAAAATATGGAAAGGCCAATAATAGTTCCAGTTGTGTTTGATGGCATAATATAGCTCATTCTGGAGATAAACTATGAATGTACAAAATGTGGAAATGTCTTCATTTCTGTTACATCTATTCAAAGATACACTGGATATGAACATCTAAAATATAACAATGCAGACTTGGTTGAAGTTCTAGTAGTTTGGAAAATACAGAAAGTTCTGAATTAATTAATGTAAAATTGTAAAGAGTTGTTTTGCAAAGAAATTTGATAAGTGTAAGTAGCATGGAAAATATGGAACAGTTTATTTTATAATAAAATTCACAGTGTGAATGAAATGTTACAGGAGCTATACATACATTGTTTTGTCAGTAGATCCATCTTATCTGTTTTAGAGATCGGGTCTTGTTCTATTTTCCGTGCTGGAGTGCTGTGGCACAATCGTGGCTCACTATAGTCTCCAACTCCTGGGCTCAAGTGAACTTCCCAATTCAGCCTTCCAAGTAGATTCGACTATTGGCACAAGTCACCATGCTTGGTATCAGTGGCTTCTTTTTTTTTTCTCACTATTTAAAGATGTGGGGTACAATTCGGGGTTAGGTATCCAAATGTTTATTATGCAGGTATTCTGTTGATGAGGTGTGCCTCTCCCTCCCCTGGCAGTTTCTCTCAACTGTCAATCCTGCACTCCCCCCTCCCCTGGCAATTTCCTGCTTCTGCTGATACCTTTCTTATAGTATTTTAATTGTTCAAGGACCGCTTATAAGTGAGAACATATGGTACTGTGTTCTTTGTTTCTGTGATAGATCAGTGGCTCATTCTTAGAGAGAATCTCTGCATTATGGATTTCTACTTCTTTTGCAAGGAAACATTTAGGTAAGAATTTTGTAGGTACTTTTTATGCACTAGTACATGAATTTAATAGGTACTTTTTAAACTTTTGAGATAATTTGGTTGTTTTTGAAATTTGTTCTACTGATACAGTATATTGCAATAATTTACATTTGGATGTGAAAAAAATATTGCTTTTCTGGTCTTAAATTTTTGATAATAAAGTATAAGACTTTTTAGGGAAAAAAATTCTGTGATACAGAACCCATCCAAGTTGCTGCAAAGTCCATATGTTTGTCTTTCTTTATGGCTGCATAATATTCCATTTTTTTTTGTATATGTACCACTTTTTAAAATCCAGTCCAGCTTCGATGGGCAACATGGTTGGTTCTATGTTTTTGCTATTGTGAATAGAGCTGCAACAAATATACATGTGCAGGTAACTTTTTTGTAGAATGATTTGAGTTCCTCCAGGTATATTCCCAATAGGGGAATTGTGTCATCATATGGAAGGTCAGTTTCTAGCTTTTTCAGAAATCGCCACACTGGACCTGCTAGCTATCACCAGATCTGGTTGGCTACAACAAGTCACCTAGATGATTATTTTCCTGAATGGAAAAAGTAGTTATGCACAAATAAAAAGGATTTTGAATTAACTCTAAATGAATCACAGACCTAAAAGTAAAACCTCAAAGTATAAGAATCTTAGAAAACACAGGAGACACCCTTATGGAAATTGGAACTGGCAACCAATTTCTATTCAGAACCCTAAAAGCCAATACCTTAAGAAATAAGATAGACAAGTGGTACCTCATCTAACTAACAAGCTTCTGCAAGCAAAAGAAACCATCAAGAGAGCAGGGAGACAGCCCACAGAATGGTAAAATATATTTGCCAACTGTATATCTGACAATGGCCTAACATCTAGGATCTACAAGGAGCTCAAATGTGCCAAAAAGAAAAAAAAAAACCAACCCCATCAAAAAGTGGACAAAAGACATCAATAGACATTTCTCAAAAGAAGATATACAGATAACCAACAGACCCATGAAAAAGTGCTCAACCTCACTCATTATCAGAAAAGTGCAAATTGAATTGTATCTCTTTGTTCCAAGAATTTTACACTTGTTAAGACTAAAGGGTAATGTCTTATGCACTTTCATCTCTCAGTACTGGAAAATGGATGCTAATATTTGGTGATGGGTCTAGTAAGTGTGGTTAGGAAGATCCAATATCTAAAGAGTTTGTGGAGCTATCTGAGATCTGGGTGGCTACAACAAGTCACCTAGATGATTATTTTCCTGAATGAAAAAAGTAGTTATGCACAAATAAAAAGGATTTTGAATTGGGAATATTATCAGAACCTTGGAATGCAAACAATAGTCATAGTATAAAGTGGACACCATTAAGACTTGGGCTGCACATAACCATTTGAAATGTTAACATTGAAAATATGGATTGAGAACGAAAAAAGAAATAGA
>NW_007135825.1:0-748 GCF_000164805.1 Carlito syrichta | reverse complement strand
TGAGAAAGAAAGTAAAATGAGACAGAAAGAACATGCTCTAACTTTAAATAAAACATAAAAGGATTAATATGTAGATAAGGTAGGTCATTTTATTTCTGTTATTTATCTATCATTCAGCTGTTTTTTTTTTATTAAAGAATGGTAACAGAGTGGCTATTTTTTCAGTAGCAGATAATAAGGTGGAGATTTCAGGTTTAAAATAAGTATCTCCCCTATCTTTATACTTTTCAGCCAAATTATTTGCTATTCATTTATAAATATTTTTAAGTATCAACTTTTTTCCTTGCTACTATGTCCAAATGACATTGCAGTACTATTTTAAACAACCTTCCAATGTTAAATAGCATCATAAATTTACAGTACCTAATAAAAACCAAGAGGAGAAAGCATCAAGGATACAAGTTACATTCTTTTTAAATCCTTGGAGATGGTGGCATTGGTGGATTGATGTCAAAGAATGTCCTTCTTATGCTTGAATAATTCAGTCTCTTTATCAATAATAGAATTATTCATAACTTGCTGACTACACTGTATTTATGTATTTTTTGCATTAATAAAATTTATCATATAGTATGTATTGTCATTTCCATTTGTAATCATAGTTTTCAAATCCAATTTTTATGTTACTAGGAAATAAAATGTTTTTGTTGTATATTAGTACTCTAGTAATTATTCTGATTTTTAGCAAAAGGACAGTATATTTAAACTTCCTTAACTTCAGAATCTGTATAATTTGAATGATAGAGTT
>NW_007135824.1:0-879 GCF_000164805.1 Carlito syrichta | reverse complement strand
CATTTGTAATCATAGTTTTCAAATCCAATTTTTATGTTACTAGGAAATAAAATGTTTTTGTTGTATATTAGTACTCTAGTAATTATTCTGATTTTTAGCAAAAGGACAGTATATTTAAACTTCCTTAACTTCAGAATCTGTATAATTTGAATGATAGAGTTTAAAAGTAATGTAGTAACAATAAAATGTATAATCTTAATATTAGTGCTTGCCTTAATATAGTATACAAATTTGACATTGGATTGCAATATTAAAATAAAATTGTATAACATTTAAAACATAGCAGATATATATGCATACATATACACAAATATATGTACATATATATCAACTTATATTATTAAGTTGGCAATTGCATAAAAATCACAGAAAATATAATATTTTATTATTAAAATCAAAGTATGTTTTATTTATCTTTCATAACACATGAGGATAAAATCATTATAAGAAGATATTTTGCATTTTCTTCTGTGTCATAAATTATTAAATCCTTAGTTATTGAACAATACCATGGGAAATTGTGGAAGACATAAAATTTGAGTGCCTTTATTTTTAACAATTTGTGCTATCCTTATTGTGCAACCTGCAAGATTTCCAAGATTTCTATTATTAACTCTTCAAATAATTCATCTTGGTAAGGTGAACAGAACTTACTCTTGAAAATGAATGGAGACACACTAATAAATAAGATCAATAAGCTTAATTTTCAATTTTATATACAAATAAAGTTCAATTTTTACAAATACAGCATTAATTGTTCTTTAAAGTATTATAGGAAATCAAATGTGTTTAATTATTAATGCTAATGCATTGTATGATTTAGGTCTATTCCCACTATAGCACTCTCACCTAAACTCTTAATGACTCAAGCACTAATCT
>NW_007135823.1:0-903 GCF_000164805.1 Carlito syrichta | reverse complement strand
CTTAACTTCAGAATCTGTATAATTTGAATGATAGAGTTTAAAAGTAATGTATTAACAATAAAATGTATAATCTTAATATTAGTGCTTACTTTAATATAGTATACAAATTTGACATTGGATTGCAATATTCAAATAAAATTGTATAACATTTAAAACATAGCAGATATATATATTTACATATACACAAATATATGTACATATATATCAACTTATATTATTAAGTTGGCAATTGCATAAAAATCACAGAAAATATAATATTTTATTGTTAAAATCAAAGTATGTTTTATTTATCTTTCATAACACATGAGGATAAAATTATTATAAGAAGATATTTTACATTTTCTTCTGTGTCATAAATTATTAAATCCTTAGTTATTGAACAATACCATGGGAAATTGTGGAAGACATAAAATTTGAGTGTCTTTATTTTTACCAATTTGTGCTATCCTTATTTTGTAACCTGCAAGATTTCCAAGATTTCTACTATTAACTCTTCAAATAATTCATCTTGGTAAGGTGAACAGAACTTACTCTTGAAAATGAATGGAGACACACTAATAAATAAGATCAATAAGCTTAATTTTCAATTTTATATACAAATAAATCTCAATTTTTACAAATACAGCATTCATTGTTCTTTAAAATATTATAGGAAATCAAATGTGTTTAATTATTAATGCTAATGCATTGTATGATTTAGGTCTATTCCCACTATAGCACTCTCACCTAAACTCTTAATGACTCAAGCACTAATCTTCCAACTGTCACAGACTATGCAGAACCTAACTGAATTTTTTGACTCTTTACCAATTAGTGGGGGTGGGGGGGATACCATTCCTTGTCTTTATTCTTACAGAAACCCTGATTAACCAGAACTAAAATTGTGAATTTATCATATTGCTC
>NW_007135822.1:0-770 GCF_000164805.1 Carlito syrichta | reverse complement strand
GAAGAGCTGCCTCCGAGTAGTTTTCTTCTCTCCGTTCTGATTCACCGGTGCGGTCCTAACCCTTCCCTGGTCAGTGCAGGTCACCGACAATGGAGATCCTTTTAATGCCTTTGGATTCAGCATAAATGGATATCCAAGTGACAGGAATTCTGTGGGGTCGTCCAGCCTCAAACAAGATCCTCCAGTTATTCATGAACTTAGCATATCACTCAGAGAGATGTACAGTGGTTGTACCAAACGAATGAAGATTTCTCAAAAAAGGCTAAATTCTGATGAAAGGAGTTTTAGATCTTAAGACAAAATTCTTACCATTGAGATTAAAAAAGGATGGAAAGAAGGCACCAATATTACGTTTCCCAGGGAAGGAGATGAAACACCAAATAGTATTCCAGCAGACATTGTTTTTGTCATTAAAGACAAAGATCACCCCAGATTTAAAAGGGATGGATCAAATATCATTTATACTGCCAAAATTAGCCTACAAGAGGCTTTGTGTTGCTGCTCACTTAATGTGCCCACAATGGATGGAAGAAACATACCTATGGCAATAAACGATATTGTGAAACCTGGAATGAGGGAAGAATTATTGGATATGGGCTGCCATTTCCCAAGAATCCTGACCAACGTGGTGACCTTCTAATAGAATTTGAGGTGTCCTTCCCAGACACTATACCTTCGTCATCCAAAGAAGTACTTATGAAACATCTTCCTGCCTCATAGGATGAAGAACTTTGTTACTCCTATTTCGAGAAAGCACTGAAAATATAAAA
>NW_007135821.1:0-7037 GCF_000164805.1 Carlito syrichta | reverse complement strand
CCAAGTAGCTGGAATACAGGCATGCGCTACCACGCCCAGATGATTTTTTGATTTATTGTAGAGATGAGGTCTCGCTGCCCAGGCGGGTCTCGAACCGCGGGCTCAGGCAATCCACTCACCTCAGCCTCCCAAAGCGCGGGATTACAGGCTGAGCCACCGAGCCTGGCTCTGTTTTCTTTTCTTTTTTTTCTTGAGTTGGAGTCTCACTCTGTCACCCAGACTGGAGTGCAGTGGCCGCTTCCGGCCACCGCAGCCTCGACCTGCTGGGCTCTGGCGATCCTTACGCCTCAGCCTTCCAAGTAGCCGGAATTACAGGCGCGCGCTACCACGCCAGGCTGATTTTTTGATTTATTGTAGAGATGAGGTCTCGCTGCCCAGGCGGGTCTCGAATCGCGGGCTCAGGCAATCCACTCACCTCAGCCTCCCAAAGGCGCGGGATTGCAGGCTGAGCCACCGAGCCCGGCTTAAGAGGCCGAGGGGGCCTGGCGCTGGGAGGCCGAGGCAGGAGGATGGCCGGAGTCCCGGCTAGTCTCCGCTGTGAATCAAAAAGTGGGCCGGATGAGGTGGTGCGCGCCTGTGGTTGCAGCTGCTTGGGAGGCTGAGGCGGGAGGCTTTCCTGGGCCCAGCAGGATGAGGCTGCCAGTGCTCTCCAGCCTGGGCGACAGAGAGAGACCCCGACTCATAAAAAAAGAAAACAGAAAGAAAGAAAAGGGAGCCAGGCGTGGTGGCGTGTGCCTGTAGTGCTGGCTTCTGGGGATGCTGGGACGGAAGGATCCCCTGGGCCCCGGAGGTCGAGGCTGCCCTCCAGCCTGGGCGACAGAGGGAGACACCGACTCAAAAAAGGATGGGGCGAAATGAGCTTTTCCAGCTTCTGGCAGTCTGTTTTGGCGTCGGGACTATAAGCTCCGGTCCCTGTTGCAGGGTGGCCGCTGAGTCCCCCAGGCAACCTGACACCTGTTGTCACCTGTGAAGGCCCTGAGTCAGGGGGTCGCCTGCCGGGGCTTCAGGCACGCCGTCCCGCTCCCTTGAGGCTCTGATCCCTCTCGACGTTGGTGGGACTCGGGCTGGGAGGAGCAGCGCGTGCTGGGCCACCAGTGTGGTCAGTCACTGAGGAACTGAGAGGTGTCTGGGGGTGTGGGAAATGGGCATTTCAGGAGGCCTGGGTGTTGTCATACTTTGTTGGCTTGCGTGCCGGTCAGACCTTCTGACTGACATAATTTTGCCAGAGTGGTCTCATTTGCCCTCCAATCCGCTTATTTCATGTATTCCATACTCACTGTTTTAGTTGTCACTGGATACTGCAGAGAAATAAGGACCTCCCTTCCCAGTTTTCTTTTCATCATTTCTCCTGGAGGTATGAGCATTGCAGAGTAGAAACCCGTTGGAATCTGCGGGTTCCCCAAGCCCAGTCCCGTCGTGTGTGAACCAGGTAGCCCTTGGTCTGCAGGACGGCAGCGCCTTTCAGTGTGCTTAGCGGCATCCTTGGCCTCCACCCACCCACCCTTCCCAGGGATGCTGCTGGAAGGCTTCGTGTGGCTCATCTGTCCTCCTCATGCAGGCCTCCCTTCAGATGCTGCCTCCTCAGGAAAGGATGATCCATATACTCCATCTCTGTAAATTTTCTGCATTAAACAACTATGTTCACATCCTAATTTTGGTAAAATTCAGAACCTTGCAACAGCAACTGAATTATGGGAAAACGAGGCCGTGACTTTCTTAGAAATCGGTGTGCTGCTGAGACTGGGATGCTGTTTTCTTTTACAAAGGGAAATCTAAGTTCATTTCACGGAATTCGAAATGGGGAACGACTATTATTCCATTCTAGGAATTGAAAAAAGAGCATCAGATGAAGATACTTAAAAGATACCGAAAACAGCCCTCAAATTTCATCCGGACAAGAACAAATCTCCTCAGGCAGAGGATACATTTAGAGGACGCGGAAGCTTATGAAGTGTTGAGTGATCCTAAAAAGAGAGAAATATATGATCAGTTTGGGGAAGAAGGGTTGAAAGACGGAGCAGAAGGGACCGATGGTCAAGGAGTCCACCGGTACACCTTCCACGGCGGTATACCTTCCATGGCGATCCTCATGCTACATTTGCAGCGTTTTTCGGAGGGGCCAGTCCCTTTGAAGTTTTCTTTGGAAGATGGATGGCTGGTGGTAGAAATGGAAATAGATGGAGATCCTTTTAATGCCTTTGGATTCAGCATAAATGGATATCCAAGTGACAGGAATTCTGTGGGGTCGTCCAGCCTCAAACAAGATCCTCCAGTTATTCATGAACTTAGCATATCACTCAGAGAGATGTACAGTGGTTGTACCAAACGAATGAAGATTTCTCAAAAAAGGCTAAATTCTGATGAAAGGAGTTTTAGATCTTAAGACAAAATTCTTACCATTGAGATTAAAAAAGGATGGAAAGAAGGCACCAATATTACGTTTCCCAGGGAAGGAGATGAAACACCAAATAGTATTCCAGCAGACATTGTTTTTGTCATTAAAGACAAAGATCACCCCAGATTTAAAAGGGATGGATCAAATATCATTTATACTGCCAAAATTAGCCTACAAGAGGCTTTGTGTTGCTGCTCACTTAATGTGCCCACAATGGATGGAAGAAACATACCTATGGCAATAAACGATATTGTGAAACCTGGAATGAGGAGAAGAATTATTGGATATGGGCTGCCATTTCCCAAGAATCCTGACCAACGTGGTGACCTTCTAATAGAATTTGAGGTGTCCTTCCCAGACACTATACCTTTGTCATACAAAGAAGTACTTAGGAAACATCTTCCTGCCTCATAGAATGAAGAACTTTGTTACTCCTATTTCGAGAAGGCACTGAAAATATAAAAAGACTGGCAGTTTACTGATGTGACTGTGAATTCTGTATAAAGATGTGTAAATTCCTTTGAGGGTTCGTTAAATTGCACGAATAGAGATGGGTCAAATAAATAGGCAAAAGGGATTTGTACATTTGGAGATGAAGAGAAAACCACAGACTGTATTTCCTTTCTCCCAAATAAGAAGTTTTTAGTGTTTTGTTTATATGTAAAAGTTGTTTCTGTGGAGTCAGTCTGATTGATTTCTAATAAAGTACTAAACTATACAAGTACTTTATTTCTTTTATCTTTAGATCAGTATGGAAGGTTTCCAATTTATAATGGAAAGGAAAATTCTTAACTATACGTGCAATATTTAACATGTATTTCTAGAAGCGTATAAAAGTCTATCATTTGGAAATGTGGTTATTTGATCTACATTCCCTTCTAAAATACTGCTGTCAGGTTGGTACCAGTAAAAGAATGTCTTGATGCGTATATACTATTTCACCGTTTTGATTTTTAAAGCTGTTGCATTTGTTAACATAGTTGTAATGTTCTTATGCAGATCTTTTCTTCATAAAAAGAAAATTAATGGCAATATATCTTCTGTGGAAATCCCAATTGCCTGAATTGCTGATATTTTAGAAATAGACTGTTTTTAAAATGAAGTATGTAATTTTATGCAAGCTAACTATCTATCATGGACTTAGTAAATTATAGGTTCATTGTTCTCTGTAGTTTAAAATACTTGGTTTAGTAATAAATGTGTTTTTAGAGGAAAAAAACCTCAAGGGCCAATAGTAGATAAAATACATTAATTTCTTCATATCTCTTCACATTAGGCAGTAGGGGTTTGAGGAAGCAAGTAAATGCTATATGGCGTTAATTAGGCACAAATGCCTTTTATTCTATTTCAGGTTTAAGCTTGGTAGTCTTGTTCTCTAGAAAAAAGTAATTTAGACTTTGCAGCCAGTAATTTTCTCATACTGATATATCTTGTTCAACTTAAATGCACTGTATAGAAAACTGCCATGGTTGGGGCAAAAGCAGGGAGCATTCAAATAATAAAGTTTATTTTGGAAGTTAAAAAGTATCTGGATAAGGAAAATCATTATTTTCTATAAAATCTTTTCACAAATTATTCAAAAAAAGTAGTTTCAGGAATACCAGTATATACAGATTAGCTTTATTTTAAAACAACCTTTTGTCTTCTACTAGAGGCTACTGAATTGTATAAAACCAGACAGGTGTTTCTCTCTAGAAAGCATGTTCCACCTTGGAAAACAACTTTCAATATAAGTAGAATGTTAAATTGATGAGAACAGTAACCATAGCAGTCTTGTGATTATTTTTATGGGGGAAAAAAGGGGGAGGATACTGTTGATTTATGCCATTTATGCCTGGATTCAAAAAGCAGTTCATTGAATATACTAATTATCTTTCCACCCCACCTCCAACTGAAAGTGTTCACTTTTCTGGTGGACACAGGATTACAAAACTATCACAAACATACCCTGTTATCTTTTGGGACCTTTGCTTCTGGTACTCTACCTCATCCACAGTTCATACTGCTCCTTTAACATTTTCTACTCGAACAAAACACTTGTGTAGGCTAAGATTAGGATGTACTGTATTCTAAATCAGACAGAAAGGAAGACAAAGGTGGCAAAATAATATTGTTTAATAAGGCAGCCCATCGTACAATATTGATCTTAATTAATCAGAGTAAAATGCCTTAACATGTTTAAGTATTAAAATCAAAATATGGTATGATATTATAAACCCCAAACAATTTACCAGAATCTGCAGTTTGAACTTTGTGATAAGAGAACTTTCCAAGCTATTTTAATAATAGCTGTGTCAAAACCTTCCTTTCATTGAACTGGTCCAAATTGCAATATCTGTACAAATTACAGTATCTTTGAAAATGCCAGAACAATTAGGTCAGCTCTGTTGTGCTCTGTCAAGCACTCAGGGATAATTGAAATGTCCAAAGGAACCAGTCCTGCTTGAGGTATTAAAATGCTAAAAAGGCTACAGCGACAAGAGTTAATTCTGTGCAAACCTTTATGCAAATAAGCTCAAAGGCATTCTTTTCATCCCTATAATAATGAAATGGCAGAGTTTGTTTATTCTGTATTATTAAATGATATATGGAAGTTACAGTGTAATGTTCTGCCTGCACAATAAGAGACACTTAATTTTTTTTATATTCCCAATAAAGTTGTTGTAAGTGTCAAACTCAATTGAAAGTCATTGCTGGAACCCACGAGTACATTTTCTTCCCATAATGATTATGCAAACAGATGTCGATGGCAACTTTGTATTAGACTAATTACTCAAAATTAACATTTTTAAATCAAATTAAGTCATTCTTAAAATTTTAACTATTAACTATAATAAATATACAGTAGACAACATAATTTACTTTGAGTATATTCCATAATTCAAATTATAAACCTAAGCAATATTTCTTCCTGCCAAGGTATATTGGCATATAGCTATCAAGTACTCAGAAATGACCTAATTCTTTTATGAATATAAAACAAAGTAATTTGATGAAGATTTATTTCTATTTGCACAAAGACAAGCTTCTGGCTTGCTTTAAGAGAATAATTCTTTAAAAAAAAGCAAACAGCATAAGCAGATCTAGTATATGACCTGAAATCCAAGGATTTGATTGATCTTAATGCCCATGGCTCTGAATATGATAATTTTAATATTAATGAGCAAATGAGCAGTTTTATTATGCATGCGATATAGTTAGAACTAATAAGTTGTTCAGAATGACTTTTGCTGGATCCCCGAGCTGTGGAGATGACGCCAAGCTAAGATATTAAATCACCTTTCATTTCTTTTAAAATTTCTTTCAGTAAATCAAATGACAGAACATTCACTACATTTTCTGTGGCTTTTTCTTTTTTTTTTGGAGTTGGAGTTGGAGTATCACTCATTCACCCAGACTGGAGTGCAGTGGCCACTCCCGGCCACTGCAGCCTTGCCTGCTGGGGTCTGGCGATCCTTCCGCCTCAGCCTTCTGAGTAGCTGGAACTACAGGTGCGCGCTACCATGCCCGGCTAATTTTTTGATTTATTGTAGAGATGAGGTCTCGCCAAGTTGCCCGGGCGGGTCTCGAACCCGCGGGCTCAGGCAATCTACTCACCTCAGCCCCCCAAGGCGCGGGATTACAGGCTGAGCCACTGAACCCGGCTCACTACATTTTCTAATGAGTAACAAAAGAAAATATAAACCTCCAACATAAATATTACTTATAGAAAAACCATCTAAAACATATATTCTACAGATTATTGCTGAAATTTTCATCATATAAAACATATGCCAAGTAACAGTGCATAAATAAAACAATTACATTCATTTACAGTATCACATAATCTATCAACTAATAACATCTAAATATTTTGTAAATTAAAAGCATTCTGAGTGTCACACCCATATATCTGTAATCACTTGCCAGATTAATTTGCATTTAAATCCAAATTAATTCACTTTAGCATATTTCACTCATTCGCCCAGACTGGAGTGCAGTGGCCGCTCCCGGCCACCGCAGCCTTGAACTGCTGGACTCCGGCAATCCTTCTGCCTCCGCCTTCCAAGTAGCTGGAACTACAGGCGCGCACTACCACGCCCTGCTGATTTTTTGATTTATTGTAGAGATGAGGTCTCGCCAAGTTGCCCAGGTGGGTCTTGAACCCGCGGGCTCAGGCAATCCACTCACCTCAGCCTCCCAAGGTGTGGGATTACAGGCTGAGCCATCAAGCCCGGCTAGTCTAAAATTCTTAGTAGGCTGATGAGTGCTTTGCTGCTTCTATTCTTCTCAGCTACAAACATTTTCCCCTTTTGTACCAAATGGCTTGTGGCTAATTGATGTTTCTGACTGCTTTTTGAAATGAAAATAAAACAGTTCACTTAGTCTGTGCTGAGTGCCCTTATCTTTGCAGACATTGCTCTGTTCCAAAAACAGATGCACAGAACTAACTTGTTTTTTAGCTACTTGTAAGATCCAGACAATGAAGTTGTTTGGACAGGGATATAGATGAACTCTTTTGTCTAAGTAAATAAACTGCATTTATGTTCTGACAGGATAATATTCACTTTACTTTCTTTTAGTTTCAGCTGAGTAGCCATGGCCCTCACTCCCGTGACAGCCTCAGTCTGTATGATGAGGTATGATGTGTACAAAAGGCGTA
>NW_007135820.1:0-835 GCF_000164805.1 Carlito syrichta | reverse complement strand
CTGTTGTCAGGCTGGTAGCAGTAAAAGAATATCTTGATGCGTATATACTATTTCACCATTTTGATTTTTAAAGCTGTTGCATTTGTTAACGTACTTGTAATATTCTTATGCAGATCTTTTCTTCATAAAAAGAAATTTAATGGCAATGTATCTCCTGTGGAAATCCCAATTGCCTGAATTACTGATATTTTAGAAATAGACTGTTTTTAAAATGTCATGTGTAATTTTATGCAAGTTAACTATCTATCTTGGACTTAGTAAGTTATAGGTTCATTTTTTTCTCTGCTAGTTTAAAATACTTGGTTTAGTAATAAATGTGTTTTTAGAGGAAAAAACCTCAAGGTCCAATAGTAGATAAAATACATTAAAGTCATCTCTTCACATTAGGCAGTAGGGGCTTGAGGAAGCAAGTAAATGCTATATGGAGTTAATTAGGCACAAAATGCCTTTTATTCTATTTCAGGTTTAAACTTGGTAGTCTTGTTCTCTAGAAACAAAATAATTTAGACTTTGCAGCCAGTAATTTTCTCATACTGATATATCTTGATCAACTTAAATGCACTATATAGAAAACTGCCATGGTTGGGGCAAAAGCAGGGAGCATCCAAATAATAAAGTTTATTTTGGAAGTTAAAAAGTATCTGGATAAGGAAAATCATTATTTTCCATAAAACCTTTTCACAAATTATTCAAAAAAAGTAGTTTCAGGAATACCAATATATACAGATTAGCTTTATTTTAAAACAACCTTTTGTCTTCTACTAGAGGCTACTGAATTGTATAAAACCAGACAAGGGTCTCTCTCTAGAAAGCATGTTCCACCCTGGAAAACAAC
>NW_007135819.1:0-3918 GCF_000164805.1 Carlito syrichta | reverse complement strand
ATGCCTTTTATTCTATTTCAGGTTTAAACTTGGTAGTCTTGTTCTCTAGAAACAAAATAATTTAGACTTTGCAGCCAGTAATTTTCTCATACTGATATATCTTGATCAACTTAAATGCACTGTATAGAAAACTGCCATGGTTGGGGCAAAAGCAGGGAGCATCCAAATAATAAAGTTTATTTTGGAAGTTAAAAAGTATCTGGATAAGGAAAATCATTATTTTCTATAAAACCTTTTCACAAATTATTCAAAAAAAGTAGTTTCAGGAATACCAATATATACAGATTAGCTTTATTTTAAAACAACCTTTTGTCTTCTACTAGAGGCTACTGAATTGTATAAAACCAGACAGGGGTCTCTCTCTAGAAAGCATGTGCCACCCTGGAAAACAACTTTCAATACAAGTAAAATGTTAAATTGATGAGAACAGTAACCATAGCAGTCTTGTGATTATTTTTATGGGGAAAAAAAGGGGGAGGATACTGTTGATTTATGCCATTTATGCCTGGATTCAAAAAGCAGTTCATTGCCATGGAATATACTAATTATCTTCCCACCCCACCTCCAACTGAAAGTGTTCACTTTTCTGGTGGACACAGGATTACAAAACTATCACAAGCATACCCTGTTATCTTTTGGGACCTTTGCTTCTGGTACTCTACCTCATCCACAGTTCATACTGCTCCTTTAACATTTTCTACTCGAACAAAACACTTGTGCAGGCTAAGATTAGGATGTACTGTATTCTAAATCAGACAGAAAGGAAGACAAAGGTGGCAAAATAATATTGTTTAATAAGGCAGCCCAACATGCAATATTGATCTTAATTAATCAGAGTAAAATGCCTTACATGTTTAAGTATTAAAATCAAAATATGGTATGATATTATAAACTCCAAACAATTTACCAGAATCTGCAGTTTGAACTTTGTGATAAGAGAACCTTCCAAGCTATTTTAATAATAGCTGTGTCAAAACCTTCCTTTCATTGAACTGGTCCAAATTGCAATATCTGTACAAATTACAGTATCTTTGAAAATGCCAGAACAATTAGGTCAGCTCTGTTGTGCCCCTGATCAAGCACTCGGGGATAATTGAAATGTCCAAAGGAACCAGTCCTGCTTGAGATATTAAAATGCTAAAAAGGCTACAGTGACAAGAGTTAATTCTGTGCAAAGCTTTATGCAAATAAGCTCAAAGGCATTCTTTTCATCCCTATAATAATGAAATGACAGAGTTTGTTTATTCTGTATTATTAAATGACATATGGAAGTTACAGTGTAACGTTCTGCCTGCACAATAAGACACACTTAATTTTTTTTATATTCCCAATAAAGTTTTTGTAAGTGTTAAACAATTGAAAGTCATTGCTGGAACCCGCGAGTACCTTTTCTTCCCATAATGATTATGCAAACAGATGTCGTTGGCAGCTTTGTATTAGAGTAATTACTCAAAATTAACATTTTAAAATCAAATTAAGTCATTCTTAAAATTTTAACTATAATAAATATACAGTAGACAACATAATTTACTTTGAGTATATTCCATAATTCAAATTATAAACCTAAGCAAATATTTCTTCCTGCCAAGGTACATTGGCATATAACTATCAAGTACTCAGAAATGACCTAATTCTTTTACGAATATAAAACAAAGTAATTTGATGAAGATTTCTTTCTATTTGCACAAAGACAAGCTTCTGACTTGCTTTAAGAGAATAATTCTTTAAAAAAAAAAAGCATAAGCAGATCTAGTATATGAACTGAAATCCAAGGATTTGATTGATCTTAATGCCCATGGCTCTGAATATGATAATTTTAATATTAATGAGCAAATGAGCAGTTTTATTATGCATATGATATAGTTAGAACGAATAAGTTGTTCAGAATGAGTTTTGCTGGATCTCCGAGCTGTGGAGATGACACCAAGCTAAGATGTTAAATCACCTTTCATTTCTTTTAAAATTTCTTTCAATAAATCAAATGACAGAACATTCACTACATTTTCTAATAAGTGACAAAAGAAAATGTAAACCTTCAACATAAATATTACTTACGGAAAAACCATCTAAAACATATATTCTACAGATTATCACTGAAATTTTCATCATATAAAACATATGCCAAGTAACAGTGCATAAATAAAACAATTACATTCATTTACAGTATCACATACTGTATCAACTAATAACATCTAGATATTTTGTAAATTAAAAGCATTCTGAGTGTCACACCCATATATCTGTAATCACTTGCCAGATTAATTTGCATTTAAATCCAAATTAATTCACTTTAGCATATCTCACAGTCTAAAATTCTTAGTATGCTGATGAGTGCTTTGCTGCTTCTATTCTTCTCAGCTACAAACATTTTCCCCTTTTGTACCAAATGGCTTGTGGCTAATTGATGTTTCTGACTGCTTTTTGAAATGAAAATAAAACAGTTCACTTAGTCTGTGCTGAGTGCCCTTATCTTTGCAGACATTGCTCTTTTCCAAAAACAGATGCACAGAACTAACTTGGTTTTTAGCTACTTGTAGGATCCAGACAATGAAGTTGTTTGGACAGGGATATAGATGAACTCTTTTGTCTAAGTAAATAAACTGCATTTATGTTCTGACAGGATAATATTCACTTTACTTTCTTTTAGTTTCAGCTGAGTAGCCATGGCCCTCACTCCCGTGACAGCCTCAGTCTGTATGATGAGGTATGATGTGTACAAAAGGCATAGACCAAGACAAAATCTACAGCCTCCATTTATTGCACAAGCCAAGCAACATTTTTCAAACTAATCAACCAATAATATGCAAGAGAAAAAGTAATATCATGCGACTAACAAAGGTGTTGATGATTGAGTGCTCACACTGTAATTAGTGTGCCAGGCCCTCGTTTCTCTGTCAAGCCTCAGCTATTAATTGCACCAAATTAGAAAACTATATCAGAGGCAAAATTATCCTTTCACTTGTCATTTTGAGAGAGAGAATTCATTCCATTCAAGAGGCAGGTTAAAAAGAGGGGAAGCAGACACTAATCTGCTTATGTCATGTAAATAAATGTTCCCTTGCTATCTGTAAAGAACTGCGTGAAGCACCTTAAAACTGCTGAAAAGTAGTTACCTTTCTAGTTATTGCATTATGCCTGAAGTAAGCAAATGTCCATGTAAAACAGCTGTAAATTTCATTAAGTGTTAACTGCCTGTCAGATGACTCCATGATAGCCTGCAGCGAGACAAGATATGTAATGACATAAAATAATGGTTCACTAACTAGACTAGATGACACTTTCTCATCCAAGCCTTACTTTAAGCATTAATGAATTTTAATTTAATCAGGCAAAGTTAGTTTTCCTTCTCCTAACCTGCCTTATGAGAGTTGCATAAGTAAATGGAGGTCTGATGTCTGCATTTTTATAAAATTCATAGTTTGGGGCAATTTCTATAAAAATAAAAACTGGGGATTAATTCTGCTAATAATTCACATTAGGTATAATTGATTTTTCATATTTCTCCTAGTATTGGTAAAATGATTCAGTGAGAAAGCCAATGACTAGTGAAAACATAAATCATGACAATGGAATAGAATTATATGGAAAAGGCCATTTCTGATGTGAAGTGCAAATGAAGCATCCCCTAGTTGTTCAAGGTACTTCAGGAACTATGAAACCAGCTGACCTGAGGATTTTGCCAGCAGACAGGTCTTTAAAACAGGTAGTTTAGGCATGTACTTATGCAGACTTTTGAATCCCCAGCCATAATCTTTGCTTTTCTCATCTAATATTTCTTAAAGCACAACAGGTTCATCTCTCTGCATCTGACAAATGAAACACAAAACCCACAAAACTCAGAAAGCACCCATGTTGAAAATAACTTCACTTTTTGTAGAATGGGGGCTCTGGGCTAATGATGGTTACAATGTGTGACTG
>NW_007135818.1:0-1029 GCF_000164805.1 Carlito syrichta | reverse complement strand
CCTGTCAGATGACTCCATGATAGCCTGCAGTGAGACAAGATATGTAATGACATAAAATAATGGTTCACTAACTAGACTAGATGACACTTTCTCATCCAAGCCTTACTTTAAGCATTAATGAATTTTAATTTAATCAGGCAAAGTTAGTTTTCCTTCTCCTAACCTGCCTTATGAGAGTTGCATAAGTAAATGGAGGTCTGATGTCTGCATTTTTATAAAATTCATAGTTTGGGGCAATTTCTATAAAAATAAAAACTGGGGATTAATTCTGCTAATAATTCACATTAGGTATAATTGACTTTTCATATTTCTCCTAGTATTGATAAAGTGATTCAGTGAGAAAGCCAACGACTAGTGAAAACATAAATCATGACAATGGAATAGAATTATATGGAAAAGGCCATTTCTGATGTGAAGTGCAAATGAAGCATCCTCTAGTTGTTCAAGGTACTTCAGGAACTATGAAACCAGCTGACCTGAGGATTTTGCCAGCAGACAGGTCTTTAAAACGGGTAGTTTAGGCATGTACTTATGCAGACTTTTGAATCCCCAGCCATAATCTTTGCTTTTC
Source organism: Carlito syrichta (assembly GCF_000164805.1). Lineage (NCBI taxonomy): Eukaryota > Metazoa > Chordata > Mammalia > Primates > Tarsiidae > Carlito > Carlito syrichta. Next base: position 458 of record NW_007135818.1, on the reverse strand, counting down.
TCATCTAATATTTCTTAAAGCACAACAGGTTCATCTCTCCGCATCTGACAAATGAAACACAAAACCCACAAAACTCAGAAAGCACCCATGTTGAAAATAACTTCACTTTTTGTAGAATGGGGGCTCTGGGCTAATGATGGTTACAATGTGTGACTGTAATTATCCAGATGCTCCAGGGTGGGGATTAGGGGTGAGGGATGGGGCAGCAGGGAGAAGGGTAAGAGAGGGAGAGAAGGCTAAGTTTTTGTTCCACACAAATGCAAACTTTGCCTCTCACAATGCTTCTTAAGCAAAGTACTGTATATGCATTAGGAGCCGTGGTAGGATTTCATTTAGGTAGCACCTTGATAAAGACTGATTCCTGTCAAGCCCAAACTGTCTTGCATAAAGCAACCATTACTTGCAGATGTTCAATTGCTACAGTCTTCCCTCAAAGATCAAAGGATCTCATTGAATTG
>NW_007135817.1:0-842 GCF_000164805.1 Carlito syrichta | reverse complement strand
AAAAAAAGGTGAGAATGTATGCAAGCTATTTAACAGTGCGCCCTTCATTACTCCCCTCAGAAAGGCCCTGTTCTTCATTATCAAAAAACTCATATCACCTCTGTGATATTTACCACACACCTTTTGTCATAAATAGCATCCAATTAGCAAGATTTTTACGCAGGGCAGCACATAAAAAGATTTCTGCTATATATTTAAAATGGTATTTGTAAGAGGTAATCTGTGGTCCTTTGCATTTTAAGCAAGAGAACTAATTTTAATTAGTCTGCTTTTCCATGAAGTAACTGCTGAGTGGCTAAATAGAGAATATTCTGCTTTTGTATATAATTTAATAACACCTGTCTTTTTAAATCCCAAATACACTTCTTAAGATAAACCTTTTTTTAATGGGGAGAAAATGATGTTTATAGCATTGATTGATCTTTCTTTGTGGATTTGTTTTACACATTTAGTCAGTAGAGATTTGTTAGAGAAACAAAAATTAACATATGCCAGCTAATTGTTTTTCTTTATTGGGCTGCAGCCAGAAGAAGCACATTGGCAGTCTAATAATAATGACTGGCACCCTGAAGGCATCCCCAAGTGCATCTGTTCCCAATAAACCACAAACTGTTATTCTGTTCATACTCTGAGCCAGCAGACTGGGTAGGGAATTCTTTGTTATGTACATAAATAAGAGCTGAAATAATGCTACTAAATGCTGCGTTTAATACATGTACAAAGCCACTGGTGTAAGCTTCTCTAGGATGTACAAGAGCACCTCTGCATAGTTGGGAAATGCAGAAGGACCCATATGTATCTGTGTGATCCTGCAAATTATATTTTAAAATATCAATACCAGA
>NW_007135816.1:0-783 GCF_000164805.1 Carlito syrichta | reverse complement strand
TTAACTTCTGTCAACATCTATTTCATAGTGAAACCCCCAAATTTTTGGAAACACTTTTTTATACTGTACTTCCTTCTTCATCTGTATTTTCTGCTTTTATCTTGCTGTTATAAATAACATTTTCTATCTCAGTCCAATATTTTTATGCAATATAAAATAATACCTCAACTGAATAGTAAAAAATATATAAAAGAATAGTATATATAATACGTAAATATATAAAATATATAAATGTATATAATACACAATAACATATGTGTTATACAAAAGAACTGTCCAATGATGGCTTTTCATTTGGTGCTTGTCAAAACAGAGGAATTCTAAGGGTTTGTTTTGGGATGTAATGTAAAAAAAAAAGAATTTGGGACTCAATGTATTTTCTACTGTCCTTTCATTTCAAACCAATGGATAAATTATCTGATAATGAAAGATGATGTCTTCAAATTTATTTCTAGTGCAGTTTAGAACTAAAATTGTCACAACCATATTTTCTCAAAAGCACTTATAATAAACACTGGATATAAAATTTGGAGAGACTGGATAAGCAAAAGAACAGAACTAAAAGCCTTTCACAGTCTTTAAAAAAACTTATCTATCAATTTTCTCCATTATTACGAAGGAAAAGCAAAGTCTTCTTTCTAAGAAAATCTGTATAAGTGGTGATGCTTTTTCTTCATTTCACTTCCCACTCAGATACTAACTTTTCCCCCTGAATAAACAGTTAATTCTGTTTTGTTTGTTTTTTTTTGAATTGGAGTCTCACTCTGTCGCCCAGACTAGAGG
>NW_007135815.1:0-10621 GCF_000164805.1 Carlito syrichta | reverse complement strand
ACAGCTGTGAAGGGGTGAAGGGTTCTCAAAGTGAAGTGCCTGCTAGGATTGTCTATACACTTCATGCATTCCCACTGAGGTCCAGTTAATGTCCCCTGCAATCTGCTATCATCAATCTAATTCAATAGAGTGACAGAGACAAGGCAGTGTGAAACGCTGAGTTCTGCCATGGAGTCAGCATCTACACTTGCACTGGGTCTCATTACAACTGATGGACCTTACTTTTCCATCAGTCAGACACAGCAGAAGAAAAAAAAAGAGGCATAATTGGTCACACTACAGATTATATCGTCAGCTGAACTCTTATGTTTCAGTCTACTGTTTATAAATGGTAAACAGGTTTACAAAAAGCTTTTCAGACTATAACGATGATGATGCCTTTTATATGTTCTTGATTATCTCACAAGTCAAAACTGAGTATATTTAATATCTCTCTGGAAAACAGCAATGAAGTGATGAACTTAAGACAATTTAAGAGGCAGTAAAATATGAAGAAAAACAAATTGTATCTTCAGTTAAATGAAACAAAATATTAATTTGATTGAGAAAAGGTAATCTTTAAGATGAAATATTAGAGGAAGCCTTAAAGAGTTAGTTAAAACAACAACAGTGTCAGACTTTGGATTATATAATTGCTTTCTGATCAGTCCTATGAATTCTATTTATTTTTGGCTAAATTCTGTTTCAACATTAACAATTGTTTAAAAAACTTAAAACAGAATCATTTCATACAACACACTACCATCTGTGATAGAAATTATTTGCTTTTACTCTAGTTAAAGACAAGTATTAAGAATTTTTATAAGTTTTTAAATTAAATATGCACTAGAGGTGGAAAAGAAAAAGTTTTTTTCAGGGTGTTATAATACAGGCATAATATTGTAAAGACTGGTCTTTTGCTATAATATAAAGTCCATGGAAAATATCAAGATTGGCTCATGTAAAAACTGTTTCTTGTATAAAATTGTATCTAGTTGGGAATCTGGTCTAACTTATATTGGGAAAAACTTAGATTTGACAATTTGGAGATATACTCAAATGTATATAATGTGGTATCAAGTTAACTTAAGTCTAAATGATAAGTATATTGAACTATAGTGGTCCATCCTGAGTCATCAGACATTGCCATGGTGAAAAACAATCTAGTATCCCATGTATCTCTATTAGTCATTGTGTAACTTATACAATAAGATGTAGCTTAAAAGACTCAGTACTCAGTGCTCAATTTAATACACCAGAAATCTGAGAAGAGTTCAGTAAGTGAGCATCTGACAGCTGTTGCACTCTGTCCTGCATTTGCACTCGACACTGGGCAGTGCTTCAGTCGTCCAATGCATGTTCATTGTTAAGGTACCTAAACAAACACAAAACAAAAAGTTAAGAGATGTATTTCTCAGTGGTATATGCTACACTTGAAAAGCACTACACTGAAGTCATATGTTTCTCTGCAGTGGGAAAATGGAACATCATGAACTATACAGAAAAAAGTTAAATATACTTATGTGTTTAAAGAAAATCATTTATGTAATATAAAGAGACTCATCAAATGGCAGAAAATGCCAATGACTCTGAGCATATCTATCATTACAAAAAAACCTCCCCAAACCATTTACGAAGTTATAGTAAAAATTGTATACTTATGTTATTTTTTAAATAAAAGAATATCTTGCAAACATATGAACCAAAAGTAATTCTGAAGAGAACAAAGGCTATTTCCATTTCTGTTAAAACAGTTTGTTTTTCCATCATGTGTTTTAATGGAGCAATGTCTTATTTCATTCACTTTGTTGTAGCGTGAATTAGGTAAGAGGACAAATAATCATCTCATGTAAACATCAATATTTATGAAGAATGAGAATTAACTGTTACTGCTAAATACAATATTCTGATAATCAGAATAAGATTCTGACGATCGGATATAATAATCAGAACCGTAAAATTGACATTTCATGTCTAGTGTCCTAATTGGGAGACATTTACCCTAAATATATTAAAAATGGTGAAAGATAAGTCACTCTAATGATCTTACTCTAATCTTGACTATGTATTAGTCTACTACTACTATTGTTATTATTATTAAATAATGTTTAAAGAGATCTCTTTAATAAATGGTATGTTAATACACCAAAAGTAATTCAGAAGAGCAGCATCTCCAATGGACGTGAAAATAATCATGATATATTCCTTGTAATTTGTAATATATAATGTCTCAAGTAATTCAAAATCCTTTTGTGTGTCCATTTCACCAATGAGCAAACTAAGGCAGAAATTTAAGAGATAGTCTCATCCATGCGTATAATAGAAATGGCACATTGAAAAAAATTCACAAAACTAAGAATTTGAGTTGGAGTCTCACTCATTCGCCCAGACTGGAGTGCAGTGGCACGCTCCCAGCCACCGCAGCCTCGACCTGCTGGTCTCCGGCGATCCTTCCCCCTCAACCCTCCATGTAGCTGAAACTACAGGCACCTGCTACCACACCCAACTAATTTTTTTAATTTATTGTAGAGATGAGGTCTCGCCAAGTTGCCCAGGCGTGTCTCACACCCGCGGGCTCAGGCAATTCACTCACCTTGGCCTCCCAAAGCACAGGATTACAGGCTGAGCCACCGAGCCTGGCCAGTATAATAGTTTTAAAAGTTTATTATAACCCTGAGTATAATGAACTCAACACATATTTTTTTATCCATTCAAATTTTTTTACTTAAATTTCTTGAGGTTCATAATGAAGCAGTATAGACATATAGGTAAAACATGAAAAATAATTAAAATGATGTAGCTGAGGAAAACTAATTTATAAACAAGTCAGTTTATTTGCTCGTGGATCTACTTCAGCAATCAGACACCTTTGTTCTGCCCCACACATTAATAAATTAAACCAATTTGTTTTAATACTTCCTCACTGGTCATAACAACAAAACCTCCATGTATCTCACACAATATTGATCTTGGCTGAAGGGACACTGTGAATTAAAATGAATGGATAAGGTCAAGCTGGAGGAGTGTCTAGCATTCAGGAGAGCCACTTTCGTGGTACCTGTCTGCTCCAAGCTCAGCTCAGGTCGGTTCTGCCATGAACCTAACGGTAACAAGGACGGACCTTCACTCATACTCTCTGGAAAGAAGGTATGGAATGTTAGAGCAAACCAGAGGTTAGCTTGTGGGGTAAACTGACACCAATTCCTAATTAATATGACAACATTTTAAAAAATGCTTTTCAGGGTCCCCTCCTGGAAAATGTTAATGAAAAATGAAACAATTTTCTTTCAGCATAATACAATAGTTGGTTGTATTCTTAAGACTTAACATAAGGCTTAATATTGCCATATTTTTGTAAAGTTTTTTTTACACTATGAGCTCTTGGGGAACACAAATATAGTTATCTCAATCAGTCCAAATGATTTATATTTTTAAAAGTGCCTCAGCTGTCCACAAAGATTAGGATGTAAACAGAGCAAGCAAGGCAAATAGAAGACACAGCTTCACAATAAGAGGTTTATTCACTGTAACATTTATTTTAGTCTAAAAATCACTTTTAAAAAATGATTTTTTACACTTGTTTACTTCTTAGTGATAATCATTATCTTATATTTAAAGGACTAAAAAAGTACAAAATGTTTGAATTATATACTTGGGTCTTAGAGACCTATTCAATTTATCTGTGCAGCTTTTATTAAATAGAGACTGTAGACTACAGTAATAATCAATGAGATTTTGTGTTGATTGAATTTTCCAGTGGAACACAAAAGAACCTTGGCATTAAAATAGTCCTTTATTCTCCTGTATGAAGGCAAAAGGTTTTTAAAGTGTTGAGATGTTCAGTAATGAGGCTCTATCTAAATTATCATTGGTGACAAACTCACAAAGCACTTTTCGAGGACACATAGTTATGAAATGCCAGAGCTGTCACTGTCTTTCCTGTATTTATAGTCTAGCTTGCAGCCCTTCAATGATCATTTATAGAACAGCCTCCAATGGATTACTGAGAACTGGAAAAACACATACATACCTCTGCTACATCTTCCTTCTCCTTACCTCTCTATTGTTTACCAGTGATATGTAAAATAATAGTGCCTATTTATTCCCCCTACTTAATTATGCCAATCAAAGTACAGAAATAGTGTCAGATATAAGTACCAAGCAATAAGACTAAATAAATAGGCTAAGTATTAAAATTAAATTATGAAGTTATGTATTTATGACTGTTTTGTACCCAAAATATTCTCTGTTATGTTTTTGTAACTATCTCAGTACTACATATTGCTGTTCAAAAATTCTCTATGATTTATAAATCAAGAATGAGATAATACTGAAAAATGAGAAGATTGGTGGATTTTCTCAGTCAGTGCCTAATTGCTGTTTCAAAATGCATATGCAAAGAGACCTTTCATTAATCATTTAATCATGTCCCTTGCAGGAAGTTGGAACTAATGTTGCAAATACCCTTTTCGAATGAATGCTTCATAATACTATCTTATGCATTCGATATATTGCCTATGTCATAAATTATGGCTACTTCAAAAGGACCAAGTGGGGTTGTTAGCCCTGAAGATGCTTGTTACAAAATCTTTATTAAGTTTTTTTTTACTTATTGCTAGTTCTATTTCACAGCTTCATACTAGCCAACAATAATACTCTTTCTGATGGCAAAAGTCTGTAAATTATCCATGTGATCACTAACACCATTTCACAAGCCTGTTCTACTTCTACTCATCTGCTAACAAGGTGATTACACACAAATTACTGAATGCCTATGAAATATTTAAATCCTTTCTACTCTACTATGCATTAATAAGAGCAAAGCAAGCTCTGGAATTCTGGTTAGCTCCAGTTCCTAATGTCCCCTAATAAGCCTCTTACCGAGACTACAGTTCAAACAGAGAGGTGAAGAAAAAATGTAAAGGGTGCCTTCAGAAAGGCAACACTGAACATACATTATGTGAGCCGGTTCTAATTTGATTTTTGTTTTCAAAATGGAATAAATGATGAGGTCGATTGATGTTCTTTCAAAACTGCATTGAATCTTTGTGATAGGTAGGTAGTATAAACTAGAAAAAATGTAAATAAGTAGTTGAATTCTTTCTAAAAACAATCAAGCAATTCAGGAAGACAAAAAGTAGGAAAGAATCCTTCCAATTTATTTAATGCACAATTCTCTTTAATGAAACTTTTAGGGTTATAAATGCATGTGACAATTTCAATGATATACACTCCAGATTAGTGATTCAATTTTAACCTCTAGATTTTTCAAATTCATTTAAAGTTAAAGCATTTTATAAGCTAAAAAGGGATCCGATTTATATCCAAGTATGTCAGAGACTGTTTTAACAAAATGTTTCACTTGCATATCACTGGGTGTTTGATTTATTTTGCATCAAGCATTTTATGCCTAAACACTGACAGGAGTTTAAATACAAAATGTTAGCTGTCGCTATTCATTTAGCTGATTGTGTAAGATGCCTTAGTTTTGAGAGGTGGGGGCACTGTCACCAAAAGAAACAACATTCGGACAGTTCAAAGAATGCCTTCTTGAGGTCATAATTTTGTCGCCATGCTGTCTAGTCAAAGATGAAGAAATAGACAATACACATTAAGTAAGGGCATAATTTCTAGAGTAGTCAGCTGCAATAAAAAGACAACACATATCCATTAAATAAACTACTCTGCTTCCACTATGTTTTCTGTTGCTTTTCATACAGTATCAAGTCTTAAAAATGTAGTCTGTAAGAAATTTAACTCATTTATGCTTATCAATGAATTAATGTTTCATAGACTAATATTTTTATGGACACTAACCTTTCTGTCTTTCTTAAAGGAGAGTATTTCCACCTTTGTCTCTCAGACCATGCTTTGTGTCCTGGCATCTGTGCATTCAGGTTCAGTAACACTTGTCTGCTAACTGGAATATTATATTGTAAACCTTTTGGCTTAAGCTCTAAAAGTCAATCAATCTATATTCAAGCTGAGTTAGTTCTAATGGAATGATAATTAATTTTGCAGACAAACTACTGTAAAGTTTTGTCAGATGTTACTACACTTCGACATTTATAAGACAGTAATGAAGAACTAGTATGAAATGCTTTTAGTGATCTCATGAACTCCTTAGTTAGTGGTCAGAAAAATGGTTAACTTCTGTCAACATCTATTTCATAGTGAAACCCCCAAATTTTTGGAAACACTTTTTTATACTGTACTTCCTTCTTCATCTTGTATTTTCTGCTTTTATCTTGCTGTTATAAATAACATTTTCTATCTCAGTCCAATATTTTTATGCAATATAAAATAATACCTCAACTGAATAGTAAAAAATATATAAAAGAATAGTATATATAATACGTAAATATATAAAATATATAAATGTATATAATACACAATAACATATATGTGTTATACAAAAGAACTGTCCAATGATGGCTTTTCATTTGGTGCTTGTCAAAACAGAGGAATTCTAAGGGTTTGTTTTGGGATGTAATGTAAAAAAAAAAGAATTTGGGACTCAATGTATTTTCTACTGTCCTTTCTTTTCAAACCAATGGATAAATTATCTGATAATGAAAGATGATGTATTCAAATTTATTTCTAGTGCAGTTTAGAACTAAAATTGTCACAACCATATTTTCTCAAAAGCACTTATAATAAACACTGGATATAAAATTTGGAGAGACTGGATAAGCAAAAGAACAGAACTAAAAGCCTTTCACAGTCTTTAAAAAAAATCTATCAATTTTCTCCATTATTACGAAGGAAAAGCAAAGTCTTCTTTCTAAGAAAATCTGTATAAGTGGTGATGCTTTTTCTTCATTTCACTTCCCACTCAGATACTAACTTTTCCCCCTGAATAAACAGTTAATTCTGTTTTGTTTGTTTTTTTTTTGAGTTGGAGTCTCACTCTGTTGCCCAGACTGGAGTGCAGTGGCCGTTCCCAGCCACCGCAGTCTCAACCTGCTGGGCTCAGGCGATCCTTCCACCTCAGCCTTCCAAGTAGCTGGAACTACAGGCATGCGCTACCATGCACGGCTAATTTTTTTGGTTTATTATAGAGGTCTTGCCAAGTTGCCCAAGCAGGTCTCGAACCCGCAGGCTCAGGCAATTCACTCACCTCAGCCTCCCAAGGCAAAGGATTGCAGGCTGAGCCACCGAACCTGCCAGTTGATTCTTTTAATAAAATATTTTATTTCTCTTTAGATTTTTCATGTTTTAAAGAAGAAGATAATACCAGTATGGGAAATATATCTAACTAATATTTCATTCCAGTACAGTATACTTACATTAGTTCTAGTAACTGAATTTATCACAGATCTTTGAGTTAGTGAATCAAAAGCATATAAAAAATGAAAATGAACTTTAAAAAGGCCTTATAATCTACTGTCATTAGTTCTGTCATCCCTATAAACTAATGGGTTGGGAAAATGGTCAGTATTTGGAACCAAAGTTGATATTTAATTGAAAGGAAAATGCTTTTTTAATTATAATTTTTTAAAAACACTGGCATGAATATAAAAAGGACTATGGGAAGCAAAATTAATCTGCTCATTTGTAATAAAAATATAAATATGTGAAATAAACAAAACTGTTCCTTTCCATGTTCTATAAATAAACTCATACTGAAGAAAATATATGTATATTTTTCTAAATGTTTATTTTGAATTTTGTCAGAAAGAACAATTTGGAGCAATAAAATTCATAGTCAGTGGTCTAATTCTATGGCTTAAATTACCATTCTTAAAAGCATAGCAGAAATAGTCCTCTAAATGATCTTGATGACAAGGGATAATATATTGATAAAGACTAATGTATTCAAAGGAAGAAATATGAAATTATTTGTTAAAATAATTCATATACCTTTGCTCTATCCTTGTTTCAATAATTTTTTAGAGAGAAAAACTTCAGCAAAATTATCTAACATTTTAAATACTCTCTTTGCTTAGAACAGTATAACCAGTTTCATACCTGATGAAATGGCAGCTCACAACTGTTTTAGTAAAAGACAAGTGCAAATTTTCATGCAAGGCTAGTTACAAAGTACCATAGTGATATATGAAGCAAAATGACTCTTAATTGTTTAGAAATGATAAAAGGTTAAAAAAAATCTTTGTGGAAGTTTTACTGTAATTCAGTTATAAAGTTATTATGATGCTTGTACATGTGGCTTGTTGTTAAGGTGTTTTTGTTCTATACCCTGCAGTCAGTCTTCCATTTGTAAACACATCTTTTTGAGGTTTCTGCCAACCTTCTGGCAACAAAGCGGTGCAATTTCAAATGAGCTAATTGGCTTAATTGTTGATGAAGTTTGAAGCAGTTCCTTCACCCTGTTAGCTGCACCATCACAACATAAGAGTCTCAGCATGTGAAGTTACTCATCTCCATAAACCTATCTGTAGCTCTCAGTTTAGATCTCTTGTATACCAGAATTGTGCATAGAAAATATATCGTGAAAGATGAATATTCTCACTTGCAAAAGAACCCCTTAAGTATTTTTTAAAAAATAAAATAATATTTTATAAAAAATTTAAGAAACACAATTGCTTTGACTTTAAGCTAGAAAAGCCATGTAATTTTATTATACACACATATAGCCATGTATGTTTTCTTAATGTTCTAAGGGCAAAAAGTAACAATGTTAAAGAAGTACAGTTACTTCTTTAGATTTTAGCCACTATTAACTTGCATTTTTATTATTGTTAAATATATATTAAATATTATTTTTTAAAATAACATAAAGTAATTAAAATACACCTGCAGATTGTTTAACTAAATGAATATAGTTTATGACCACTCATATAATATTAATTAGAAACTTGAAATGTAAGAGACTTCTATCTTTTAAATATATCTCCCAGTGATCAATGATATATTATTATAAGCTACTATTTTTCATTCATTCAAAATCATCAAAAAATTTGTAAAATATTTTAATGCAAAGATGAAGATAGAGCCTGACTTTACCAATCGATTTGTTGGAACACACAGAAATCTTAAAGTGGGTATTATGATGGATGTTTCCTTCCCTCTTCATCCTTTGTTTACTTACAACAATGTGCCCCAAACTCTCATATAATCCATCCTCCCAAACAAAAAACAGTGAAAAACCTACTTTATAAACTGTCTTCACAAATGCTTTCGCAGCTTGGTCATTTGCAAACTCCATGGTCATAGAGAGTGTGAGAGGCCCCAGTTTCCTCACGTGACGAGCTGTAGCAAGAGAACACAACGTCAGATTCATCTCCAAAGCTTAATCATTGCAGGCTGCTAGTACCTGTCAGGTTACAATCAGTGACAAACAGGTCAAAACAGGTTAATTCAGTTCAGAGCAGTCAGAAAAATTTAATCATTCTATTGACTAGTTCAACTGCCAAGGCTAGATGATGTTCCAGTCAGAGGAGAAATAGAGCCAAAGATGACTGTTAATAAAGGATGAAAAACTAAGAGGACTGTATAATATCATATGCTCATTCTGCCATAGGACCTTAATATAACATTTTACCTCTGAATAAAAAATATATATTCATATGTGGTCAAGTGAAAAAAACCTGTATTTCTAATAAACTAATAGGACAATCACCATAAGATATTTGAAATGCGCTCTTTAAGGAAGATATGGACCTTTAGGACCATTTCAATTATTCAATAATTATGTGTAAAACACATATATTTCTACTAGTTACAGCTAATTAAAACAATTTTACTTTGAAACAGTATTCATTATCTATATTCTTATATAATTATTGAGGACTTTTGCTACGTGAATATTATATCAGATAAAGAGATTCTAGAGAAGTCAGTTTTGAAATGTGCAATCATCACATTAATCTCAATTAAAACAATAGCAAGAAAGTATTCAAAGGCATATCATTTATAAAAACAAAAGCTAACAAGAAAAATTTTGCATGACACTCACATGCAGGTGAGAAACATTACCAAATTATAGCATTCTGATTTAACTGTACTATAATTAAATATATGTTTCTTTGAAAAATATTTATTTATGGCAAGTAATTTGTTGCAGCAAGGCAGATATTTATATAGCATAACAGAACACTATTCATCCACTATACTTACATGTGAAGTTCGAAGTTATATATAAAACGAGCCTGAGTCAATCTGTTGAGAAATTCTACACTCATGTTTCATCTTTAAAAAGGAGATTTTAAAAAATTTTTGAACAACATTTTAGCTTATGTACTATGTGCAAATTACTTAAAAGGACTTCACGAGACAGCAATATGCCTAAATAAATGATATTGACAACTGAGGTACAATACTTTTTCTATGAATTTTTAGTCAAATTCATTTAGAAAATTATCAGTTTATTTTTATGTACTTACAAATTCCATCATGCCACAAGAATTAAAAGGGCAAAACCTGGTTTATTTTGCTTATATGTATGTCTATCTATCTTCTGATTTCTAAGCATATGTTTGAAACATATATTAAAGGGAATATGCAAGCATCTTTAATTATTTTAAATTCAGTACCTGGTTTTTACTTTGAAAAATGTTCTTATGGCAAACAGGTTAATCATAACATCTTAGTCATAAAAATATATAGACCACAATCATTCCACAGGAACTTTAAGAAAAAAACTAATTTCATCAGCAAACCTCCCAACTATATCCATCAA
>NW_007135814.1:0-798 GCF_000164805.1 Carlito syrichta | reverse complement strand
TCGTTCCCAGCCACCGCAGTCTCAACCTGCTGGGCTCAGGCGATCCTTCCACCTCAGCCTTCCAAGTAGCTGGAACTACAGGCATGCGCTACCATGCACGGCTAATTTTTTTGGTTTATTATAGAGGTCTTGCCAAGTTGCCCAAGCAGGTCTCGAACCCGCAGGCTCAGGCAATTCACTCACCTCAGCCTCCCAAGGCAAAGGATTGCAGGCTGAGCCACCGAACCTGCCAGTTGATTCTTTTAATAAAATATTTTATTTCTCTTTAGATTTTTCATGTTTTAAAGAAGAAGATAATACCAGTATGGGAAATATATCTAACTAATATTTCATTCCAGTACAGTATACTTACATTAGTTCTAGTAACTGAATTTATCACAGATCTTTGAGTTAGTGAATCAAAAGCATATAAAAAATGAAAATGAACTTTAAAAAGGCCTTATAATCTACTGTCATTAGTTCTGTCATCCCTATAAACTAATGGGTTGGGAAAATGGTCAGTATTTGGAACCAAAGTTGATATTTAATTGAAGGAAAATGCTTTTTTAATTATAATTTTTTAAAAAACACTGGCATGAATATAAAAAAGGACTGTGGGAAGCAAAATTAATCTGCTCATTTGTAATAAAAATATAAATATGTGAAATAAACAAAACTGTTCCTTTCCATGTTCTATAAATAAACTCATACTGAAGAAAATATATGTATATTTTTCTAAATGTTTATTTTGAATTTTGTCAGAAAGAACAATTTGGAGCAATAAAATTCATAGTCAGTGGTCTAATTCTATGGCTTAAA
>NW_007135813.1:0-777 GCF_000164805.1 Carlito syrichta | reverse complement strand
TTTCCACCTCAGCCTTCCAAGTAGCTGGAACTACAGGCATGCGCTACCATGCACGGCTAATTTTTTTGGTTTATTATAGAGGTCTTGCCAAGTTGCCCAAGCAGGTCTCGAACCCGCAGGCTCAGGCAATTCACTCACCTCAGCCTCCCAAGGCAAAGGATTGCAGGCTGAGCCACCGAACCTGCCAGTTGATTCTTTTAATAAAATATTTTATTTCTCTTTAGATTTTTCATGTTTTAAAGAAGAAGATAATACCAGTATGGGAAATATATCTAACTAATATTTCATTCCAGTACAGTATACTTACATTAGTTCTAGTAACTGAATTTATCACAGATCTTTGAGTTAGTGAATCAAAAGCATATAAAAAATGAAAATGAACTTTAAAAAGGCCTTATAATCTACTGTCATTAGTTCTGTCATCCCTATAAACTAATGGGTTGGGAAAATGGTCAGTATTTGGAACCAAAGTTGATATTTAATTGAAGGAAAATGCTTTTTTAATTATAATTTTTTAAAAAACACTGGCATGAATATAAAAAAGGACTGTGGGAAGCAAAATTAATCTGCTCATTTGTAATAAAAATATAAATATGTGAAATAAACAAAACTGTTCCCTTTCCATGTTCTATAAATAAACTCATACTGAAAGAAAATATATGTATATTTTTCTAAATGTTTATTTTGAATTTTGTCAGAAAGAACAATTTTGGAGCATTAAAATTCATAGTCAGTGGTTCTAATTCTATGGCCTAAATTACCATTCTTAAAAGCATA
>NW_007135812.1:0-740 GCF_000164805.1 Carlito syrichta | reverse complement strand
CATTCTGGTTTAACTGTACTATAATTAAATATATGTTTCTTTGAAAAATATTTATTTATGGCAAGTAATTTGTTGCAGCAAGGCAGATATTTATATAGCATAACAGAACACTATTGATCCACTATACTTACATGTGAAGTTTGAAGTTATATATAAAACGAGCCTGAGTCAATCTGTTGAGAAATTCTACACTCATGTTTCATCTTTAAAAAGGAGATTTTTAAAAATTTTTGAACATTTTAGCTTATGTACTATGTGCAAATTACTTAAAGGGACTTCATGAGACAGCAATATGCCTAAATAAATGATATTGATAACTGAGGTACAATACTTTTTCTATGAATTTTTAGTCAAATTCATTTAGAAAATTACCAGTTTATTTTTATGTACTTACAAATTCCATCATGCCACAAGAATTAAAAGGGCAAAACCTGGTTTATTTTGCTTATATGTATGTCTATCTATCTTCTGATTTCTAAGCATATGTTTGAAACATATATTAAAGGGAATATGCAAGCATCTTTAATTATTTTAAATTCAGTACCTGGTTTTTACCTTGAAAAATGTTCTTATGGCAAACAGGTTAATCATAACATCTTAGTCATAAAAATATATAGACCACAATCATTCCACAGGAACTTAAGAAAAAAACTAATTTCATCACGTGAACCTCCCAACTATATCCATCAAACCACTGGTATTTGAACTGTTTTTCTGTAATTAAAAAATAGTTCTCACAC
>NW_007135811.1:0-3905 GCF_000164805.1 Carlito syrichta | reverse complement strand
AACATGTAGAAGAAAACAAAACAAGAAAAAAACAAACAAAAACAAAAAAATCACTTACTGTGGTCTATGCGGAGCTGCATTTATTATCAGGCTCTTGTCTGTCTCTCTGATCTCATCTATCACTCTCACTTCACATTTCATTCTGTTACACTAGCCTTCTGCTCCTTCTCAAAGATGTCAAACATTTGTTCCCCTGCCAGCCTTTGCTCTGACTGTACCCACAACCTAGGCTACTCTTGTTACAGGTTCCCCCAGCTTCTTCCCTCTCTTCACTTAGATGGTTGAAAGGTTGTCTCCCCTGAGAAATCTTTGGCACACCATCAACCACTGCCCCGCCCCACCCTGCTTTCTAGCATTCCTTAACTCCTCACCTATTTTTCTTTAGGGCATTTATCACTTTTTGAAACCTCTTTCTTTCTCTCTCTCTCTCTCTCTCTCTCTCCATCATCTATCTGTCTGTCTATCTATCTATCTATCTATCTATCTATCTATCTATCTATCTATCTACCAGTTGATCTATATATCACCTATGTCTTGTTATCACTAGTGTTCTTGCACTGCAATTTAAGTTTTATAAAAGTAGAGATTTCTTGTTGTACTGGTACATCCTCATTGCCTTGAACAGTGCCCGGTATGTGCTCAAAAAATATTGCTGATTTCATTGATTATAACAGAGTCATATATTTCTCAAAGACATATTGATTCCCTTGTGGAAGTTTTGTGACTCTTAAAGGGCATACAGTTTGTGAACACTGCTACCATATAAAACCAATGGTACTAGTTGCTTCTAACATAGAGTGGCTAATAATATTTTATATCTTAGCTAAAGGCATATTTTAATGATTTTATCAATAATTTCATTTTTGTATTTTACTAATAATTTAGTTAATGTAAGTATCCACTTACCTTCTAAAAGTAGGTTTCAAGAAACGAAAATTGGTGATATCACCATGCTATTGCAATGATAATGTTAAAATGTCAGACACTTAGTAGACTTTCAATAAAGAGTTGATGAATAAATAACCTGTTCAAATAATCCAAATAATGTTTCTTAAGTACAAACAATAGGAAATGATTTTTAAAATTACAGATAAGGGGTAGAGAAGAAAAGAAATAAAAAAGAGATTTCTCCTAGGAGCAGTGGTTCCCACAAGTATCTGCATATTAGAATCACCTAATATATTAAAATCTCAAAAGCCTGACAACAGCCAAGACCAATGTAACCATAATTATGGAGGTTGAACATAGGCATTGCTTTTGGAACTCCACAGGTGATTCTAATGTGTAGATAATTTTGAAGAGAAAATTTTAGGAATAAAACTATTGCTTTGCTCTTGGGACAAAGTTTTCACATCTAAGAATTGTTCAGCTCTTTTCTATGGCTATACAACTATTTTTAAGTGTAAAACAACTAGCCAATCAATTTTGTACAATTTTGAAAGTTTTATGAGCTTTCAAGTCTTGATGGTTTGCAAGCATTGAGTTAGGTTATTTTTCAGGTAGTAATATAACAAGTTCAGGGTTTTTTTTCTTTTTTAAAATTTATTTTTAATTATTTTTAAAATGTGAGTACAATTCAGGATTAAGTAGGTATGTGGTCATCATACAGGCAAAGTCTGGGCCTCCCTTTGGACCCCACTTTGCCTGGTTTGATGATCAGGAATCCTTACAGATGTTATTTGCCCCTCCTTCCCAAATTCAGTGTTTTCTAAACAAAGTCCCTGGAACAGTAGTCTTCTAAATGCTATTAATCTTGTGATCTGTGGTCTCTATCTTGGAGACTCGTTATTCATGTAAAACAGTTCTGAGATGTCTAGTAACAAATAAAACTTGATTCTCTTTTTTAACTCAATGTTTTCCAAATATGTTTGAAGAGGAAAGCCCCAAAAAACTCTTTTTACAATTACACTAATGTACATACGTTTTAAATACCAGGTATACATAGTTTAGATCCACCAACTCATCCCTAGCCCATACCCCTCCTTTAAACTACAGTCCTCCTACTTGATATTTCCATGTACCCTTGCCAGGTTTCTCAAACCTCACAAGTTCAAAACTAAGTTCCTATTTATATAGTCCCTCCCTCAACCCCAAATCACTCCCCTCTTGTAGTTTTCTTCATCTCTATTTTATTTAGCAGATACTTATATGGTTCTTTTGATATGCCAGAAATGAAGTGCTTCACACACTATAACTAATCTAATACCCCACATCATTATTATTGCTATTCCCTTCCTCGTTTTAGAGAAGGGGACACCAAGGCACAGAAAAGTTAAGTGTCTTGTTCCATATCGAATCTGCTGCAGCTCGCTGACATTATCAGGTCATGATTCACATATCTCCCTCTCAGAACTGCTTCCCAGGGCCACCCTGACTAAAAGTTCAACTCCTCCCACTTCCTGTTGTTGCTTTAGTTTTTCCTATCCTTGCCTTTATTTTTCTCCTTGGCACTCACCACTATACATTTTACTTATGTACTGCATGTCTCATACATTAAAATGTATGTTTTATGATGGCAGCAATTTTTGTCTGCTTTGTTCACCGCTATATCCCTGGTGTCTGTAAGAGTGCCTCCAGTCCATGAGAGCTTAAAGAATATTATTTGAAAGAATTTTAAAATTTGGCCAGAACCTTGTATACTGGCAAACATACTCCAGGAATCAGTGGACCAGACCATTACAGATTAATAGACTACTTTTATCTTAAGTGAAGAATATTCGGTTTCTCTTAATAATTTATTTCAAGGAAACACACAAGACTAGAGCCAAAAATTTTTGTAATCACGTAATTCTAAAATTCTACAGTGACAAAAAATTGAGAAGTACTATTCCACTTTTGGATGTGCCCATTCATGGCCAGTACTACAAATAAACATTAAAACTTTTTTTTCATAGGAGTTGAGTAAGTAAAAGGGTAAAACCTTAACCAAACTGCATATAATACCACATATAAAGCAATTTAATAACTTTTTAATCCTGCATCCAGAGTTTGTGGTTCCTAGGTATGAGAAGAATGATGCTGGTAATTTAATGGGTATTGCGTTTGTGGAGTAACTGCAGGGTGCCAAGCACCGTGCTAAGAACTCAAATTTGATAAGTCATATCTAGATTATTATATCCTTAAGACATACAGGTCTAAAGATTTCAGTGTTTTTACCTATTACTCAAAATAACATTAGCAGCTTATTAACACTAAAAAAAGTTTCTTTCAATGTCATTTTTTCCTATGTCTGGTAATTAATTTTTACATGTTAGTTTTATCTATTATGATGCAAAGTAAGCCTATGTGAGTTTTTAATTACCTTATTTAATGGTACTTTGCAGATTTTCTAGGGTTGCTTGAAAGTGAATTTTGGTAGAAGTATTTGTATCAAATATATTTTGTTAAGCCAAATAGATATTTAATATTTTAATTTGAATTATTCAGATATTACAATGGACTTTTCATATGTCATCTTAAATTTTACATTTTGATAATCTAGTACACACACATAGCTAGAATAGCTAAATCACAGAGAAGGGTATATATTGCAAAGTTAATTTCCTTATCAGGCCTAACACTTGGGTCACCAGTTTTCCTCTCCAGAAGAGAGTTCCAGTTTTGGAATATCCTTCAGAGATCTATTTCATTTATAACTGATGCTCATTTATAATTTGCCCAACTTAACACAGTATTGACTTTTATTTGACTAGAAGCCTACTATCACCTACAGATACAATGCCCATCTTTAAAACATGTCTAATGAAATGTGCCTCAAAAATATAGTTTGTCCAAGTGCAAAGTTACAGGGAGTAAAAATATGTAATTGCCTGAAAATGAGATCAAAGATAAAAAATTTCTTCACCAAATAAGAACTTCTGGGATATAGAAATACATCTTATTTTTTAAAAATCCTACTATGTTTT
>NW_007135810.1:0-678 GCF_000164805.1 Carlito syrichta | reverse complement strand
TGAAAAGAAAAAAAACCAACAACCCAATTATAAAATGGGCAAAAGATATGAACAGACACTTCACAAAGGAAGACATCCGAGCAGCCAAAAGACACATGAAGAAATGTTCAACCTCACTAATCATCAGGGAGATGCAAATCAAAACCACACTGAGATACCACCTAACCCCACTCACAATGGCAATCATCAACAACTCAAAAAATAACAGCTGATGGAGAGGCTGTGGCAAAAAGGGAACACTTCTACATCGTTGGTGGGAGTGTAAACTAGTGCAACTTCTGCGGAAAGCAGTGTGGCGATTCCTAAACATCAACCTCCCATATGACCCTGCAATGCCCCTACTGGGAATATACCCTGATGAACTCAAATCACTCTATAAAAAAGATACCTGCACACGTATGTTTATCGCAGCATTGTTCACAATAGCAAGAACCTGGCAGCAACCATGCTGCCTATCAAAAGAGGACTGGATTAAAAAAATGTGGTACATATACATGATGGAATGCTACGCAGCCATAAAAAAGAACAAAATCATGAATTTCAGAGCAACCTGGATGGAACTAGAGTCTATAATACTGAGTGACCTCTCACAGAAACAAAGATCCGAGTATCACATGTTCTCCCTCATATAATGGACTTTGAAAATTCAATGTAATACTATAAGAAAATGACTGAGGG
>NW_007135809.1:0-776 GCF_000164805.1 Carlito syrichta | reverse complement strand
CATGCAAATTTCCAGATGAAGAAAAACCATCCTTGGAAGAAGACTGATTCAATTCAGTTACAAAACCACTTTTGAATGATTGTATTCCTCAGTGGGGAGTAACTGTTTCCCTTGCCAGTGAGAAGGGGCCTTTTGTCACAAGTTGCATTGGAAAACAAATCAGTAAATTCTCCAATACACAATAATTCTGCCACTATTCTTGCCACTCCCAAGAGCAGGAGCAGGAAAGAGATGAAAAGAAATGTTCAGAAATCAAATTATTAAACTCTTTTATATAAAAATTGTAAATATACTAAAACTTAATTCATACCGTCATGAAAATGAAGATCACCATGAGCAGGAGATCTAGTGAAAAGCCCTGTTAGATATCTGCCGGGTTGGTCCATATCAGGTATTCCTGGCAATTCTAAACACTCTACAGTGTTTAGAATGCAAAACTTAAGAGACTCACCCCATGTAAGAAAGGTCCTGTCCTAGCACACAGCCCTTCAAACCTACAGGTGGACACAATAAATATGCCAGTACATCACAGTGCACCAACGGCCTCTACCCTGTGTTACTATTGGTTGCGCCTAGGGAAAGAAATCAACTTGTCAGGACAAGAATCTCCTCTCTTCTTCAAAGCCAAGATTTTAAGGAGATTCCTCATGGCCAATAAGATGTCAAAGGGCTGGCATCTTTTTAGACTCATCTAATCACTTAAAGTGTTGGCTTTATTTGAAAGGGAATGATCAGTAGAAAGCATTATTGAGGAAGTGCTCAGAGGTGCAGCCCAA
>NW_007135808.1:0-480 GCF_000164805.1 Carlito syrichta | reverse complement strand
ATAAATATGCCAGTACATCACAGTGCACCAACGGCCTCTACCCTGTGTTACTATTGGTTGCGCCTAGGGAAAGAAATCAACTTGTCAGGACAAGAATCTCCTCTCTTCTTCAAAGCCAAGATTTTAAGGAGATTCCTCATGGCCAATAAGATGTCAAAGGGCTGGCATCTTTTTAGACTCATCTAATCACTTAAAGTGTTGGCTTTATTTGAAAGGGAATGATCAGTAGAAAGCATTATTGAGGAAGTGCTCAGAGGTGCAGCCCAAAGAAATGATGTATGTGGAACAGACTAGGAGACGGTTGTGTTCATCTTGATATTAGGATTTTTGATGTCTTGATTATGCTTACCTGTATGATTCTATGAATGTCTTCTAATACCAGATCCTCCAAGAAAAGCTGCTCCCAGTCAGGAAGCACTCCCTCAACAGCAAAGAGCCCTGATTCCCAAACGTGGTCATGGTCACTGATTGACCCATATC
>NW_007135807.1:0-1125 GCF_000164805.1 Carlito syrichta | reverse complement strand
TCCACATGTCCAGCTATCCTGTCATTCTCTGAACCCTGTCCTTTTGGGTTTTCATAGAAGTTTCATTAAATAGGCAGGAATCATGAAATCACTGCCATTGGTGATCAAACTAAATTTCATCTCTTATCCCTCTGGTAGTTGAGTGGAGTTGTAAAACCCAAATCTTCAATCCTGCCTTACATTCCGGTGAAGCTTTTTTTTTTTTGAGTTGGAGTCTTACTCCGTCATCCAGGCTGGAGTGCAGTGGCACACTCACAACCAGCCCAGGAATGATCCTTCCACCTCGGCCTTCCAACTAGTCAAAACTACAGATGTGCACTACCATGCCTGGCTTAGTTTTTGATTTTAGAGTTGAGGTCTCACCAAGTTGTCCGGGCTTGACTCAAATCCATGGTTGTAGGCAATCAACTCGCCTTGGCCTCCCAAAGTCCTGGGATGACAGGCTGAGCCAGCAAGCCTGGTCCCAGTGAAGCTTCTTACTGGCTGCCAGCTATCTGTCAACACATTTGTATACAAATAATAAACACTCACAGCAGGTGCGGTGGCTCACATGTGTAATTCCAGCACTTTGGGAGGCCGAGGCAAGAGGATTGCGTGAGCCAAAAGGTTTGAGATCAGCCTGGACAACTTGCCAAGATCTCATCTCTACAACAAATCAAAAAAATTAGCTGGGTGTGGTGGCACACGCCTGTGTTTCCAGCTGTTTGGAAGGCTCAGACGGAAAGATCACCTGCGTCTAGCAGGTCAAATCTGCAGTGGCCACGAGTGTACCACTGCACTCCAGTCTTGGTGACAGAGTGAGACTCCACTCAAAACAAAAAAGTAAATAAATATAAAACACACACACACACACTCTGGAGATTCTAAAGACTTTGGGCTTATAGTCCAGGATACTTGGTCAAGGATCAGGTATACATAAACTCTCAAACATTAGATCTAAATTAAGCATACCACTGTGTAATAAGGGACTCTGGGAGGTCTTCTTAATCAAGATGCTACAAACAAACAGACATACAACAAAAGACAAGAAGCATGAAGGAAAAGATTTCTGTTTCACACTAAAAAACTATATAACCTAAAAAGAGACAACTGAGCATATATATTAAGAATAAAACCAGCCGGGTT
>NW_007135806.1:0-700 GCF_000164805.1 Carlito syrichta | reverse complement strand
AACTTTTGTGATAAATTTCATTGTGATAGGAATATACTTGTGTCAATAACTTCTAAATATAATGTAATTTCCAATGGACTTTACATGCATTCTGAAAAAGTAATTAGAAAAAGAGTTTTTTACTAAAAAATTGTAATTGTGAATCATTTGCAGTCCTTACTGTTTTTGAATGTTGTGTCTATTGTGAATAACAAAGCCTGTAAACTAGTGTTCAGAAGACATTTGCATTGATTTTCATTTTATGAATAATTAATTTCCTGATATTTCTAAAGGTAGTTTGTGGGGGGGAAAGTTTCTTTCACTTGAACCCTTAAGAAAGTAAAAGTAGATTTAAAATTGTTAAATAACATTTTCTACTGGCAATAATATGTATCTGTAAATTCCCATCTCTTATGAATTATATTTTCTTCTCACATCCCTACATGTGGAAGATTTCACCTATGGAGAAATGGAGAGAGCTCGAAACATTTGTGTCACGTATCGGGAGATTGGCATTGGGGATACCATGGCAGGGAAACGGTTTTGTCATTTCAAAGAGGGCCACGTTGACCCGAGTGGTTCTCCATCTTTCGGGAAGCCCATTGGGCTTTGATGACCACCATTTAAATGCTTTAATTCACGTCATATAGCGGGAACATTGGCAAGTGGGATGAACCATGACCAGTCAGTTATCGTGTGACATTTGCAGACCATGGACAAG
>NW_007135805.1:0-5054 GCF_000164805.1 Carlito syrichta | reverse complement strand
ATAATCATCTAACAAGACTAATGATTTCCACATTGCTCAGATGAGTCTCGGAATACTCTCATTTCTTTTTCCTTTTTTTTTTTTTTTCTTTTTGATTGGGTGTCTCACTCTGTCACCTAGGCTAAAGTACCGTGGCACAATCACAGCCACTGCAGCCTTGACCTGCTGAGCTCAGGTGATCCTACTACCTCAACCTTCCAAGTAGCTGGAACTGCAGCTGTTCATCTCTATGCACGGCCTACTTTTGATTGAGTATAGAGACGAGGTCTTGCCATGTTGCTCAGGTTGGTCGTGAACCCCTGAGCTCAGGCAATGCTCTCGCCTCTGCCTGTCAAAATGCTGGCATTTTAGGCGTGAGCATTCTGCCAAGATTTCCTTCAGTTTTAATGCCTAATGGTGGTGTATCATCTGTTATGAAGTATTCTACTGAGGTAGCATAAGAGTATGTTGATCAAAATAATGGTAATTCATAGTTACACAAATATCATTTTATTAGTAAACATAAGACAAAAAAAAAACAGTAGCAAAATGTGATTCCAATAATTAAAGTAAAGCCTACTAAAAAAACAACAGCCTCAGATTCTGGTTATTTTGAATAAACTCTCCACCCTCACTGTTCTCTCTACAATTTCAAGACAAGACTAATTTTTTAAAAAATCTTAGCTGTACAACATCTATTGCCATTTCAAGGAGAAGATGGCCACCATTTTTCCTGCACTAATTCTGCCATACAATCAGTCCCTAATAACTTATTACATACTCTACTCCCCATGTCCTAAATTCTTGGCTGCCTCTACTTCATGGTCAGTTGGTGTGGAATTTCTTTCCATAAGCCAGTGCCCTTCTGTCAGTAAGCATGAATATCATAGTCTTCCATTATTCTCTACTATACCAAAAGCTCTCTGATTGAAGCAATAGTTAATTTTAAAGGCAGAGTCCCCCTTCAGGAACTTGAATGGTAACAATCCTCACCTAATGGAGTGAGCCCTTCTACCCTAATGATTGTTTCACAGACAACACCATGCAAGGTGTGCAAGAATGTTTACAATCGACAGATTGCAATGTTCAGCTGAGAAGCTATAAAGAGTTAAGTGCCCTTCAAGAAACCTTCATGAATTTGATAAAGCATTTTATAACCTGAAGGTAATGAGCCATTTCCAAACATCCTGCAACTTTGGGTATGTATTATGTCATGAGTTTATACATATATAGACTTGTAATTATTCTGTAGTATATAATAAAAGGTGAACTGGGAAGTATTCAGCAAAATATTCTTTATATGAATCTTCACCGACAGTCATGGTCCAGGGTATTAGTCTCACCATGCATAGTATATTTGTGTGATTTCATCAAATATGTATATTTTGATGCCGAGTGAGCTCTGAAGCCTGGATAAAACCTCTGTCATACATACTATAGTCACATGACTTTGTTAAAAATATATACACTCTCTGATGAATATTAATGCTTAATCTAATGACAGGTTAGCCATAACCATAGTATTTTTAAGTATTTTCTCAAGAATGAATTGTGATGTTGTGAAAAAAGTCATTTGTGACTGAAGGCCCTGTCACACTTACAAGTTTTCCTGCCACTATGAATTCATCAATGCTGTGAAAGATTTGAATTTTGGGTAAAGACTTTGCCACACTCATTACATTTGTAACGTTTTTCTCCATTATGAATTGCATGATGGTTGGTTAGGCTTGAACGCACACTAAAAGCTTTCCCACATTCATAGCACCTGTAAGGTTTTTCTCCAATGTAAATTCTTTGATGATTTGCAAAATATGAATTTTGAGTGAAGACCTTGCCACACTCATGAATTTGGTGCATTTTGTTGGACTCAGCCCCTATGCCTGTGCGATCTGACACTATACTCAGGTAGATAGTGTCAGAACTGCATTGAATGAGAGGACACACAGCTGGGTCCACTGCAGAATTGCTTGCTCGGTGCGTCGTAGAAAACCTACACCTAGAAAACTGGAAGTGTTCGGTGCTGTGAGAACATAGCACAAAAATATGGGGTCTCTTTTTTCCTATATTCTCATATGTAAGGTATTTTGGAGCACATTATCTTGCCAAATTGATTTATTACTTTTTCTTGAGTGTGGATTTCCCAGTTTTCTGGACAATACAATAAATGTACAACTAAAAAACCAACACAAACATATATATATAGAAATGTTAGATATTATTTGTAGCACACCAGTGACATTCAGTATCTCAATGAACTAGAACATGAGTGGTATATTCAGAGATGACAATGTCCACTGCTGCTTTAAGGAAAGAATCTTAAAACTGTGATGACAACAGCAATAGGAATGACAGACATTTTAGAATAGTGTCCATGTTTAAGGCATGAATCTAACTCCGTTAGATGTACTAATTTATGTGACATAACAGCCTGTGAGAGAGAGCTCTGTTCCCATCTTACTGACGAGATATGATTGTGTCTCCTCTATAAGAGTCACACACACTCTAAGAAACTTGCCTCAGATTAAAGAGCTAAAAATAACAGCACAAGCACCTACACTCAGCTGTCTGGGAAATAAAATTAGTCCTAAATCATCAAATAGTAAAAGGAATAGCTATGCTTTCTGAGCTAGCAGCTCGGAACTCAAGGACCTGGATAATCCTTCTAAGGGGATACACAGGATGTTTAAAATCTTAAAGCATTAAGCAGGTTACATGATCAAGAACTTCCAGATTTCTCATTTTACAATCCTAACTTGAAGAGTACAAGAGAGAGCAAGGGGTCGGTATAGCTGTCCGTGGTCCTGAAAGGGTGGTTAGTCTGAAATAATTCATATATTTACCAATGTCTACTAAGGTCCAATGGATTTCCAATATCCTTTTGTGTAACATGTGTAAGTGGCTGCTCACAACTCTTTTGTTTCCCATTCTACTCTGAGTGACTAACATATACATTGGTGTAAATAGTTTCTTGGTTATTGAGCTGGCTAAAAAAAAGAGTCTTGTGCTTAAAAATGTCCCAGTCCTTCAGGTGCTACAGTATGGCTGAATTCCCTGAACTATCATGAAATGAGGTTTAAGAAATAAACTACAAGAAATAAACAGAGTGCTGGCAGTGGTGGTTCACGCCTGTAATCCCAGCACTTTGGGAAGTGGAGGTGAAAGGATTGCCTTAGACTAGAAATTCGGACCAGCCTGGCAACGTGGTGAGACTTCATCTCTACAATAAATAAATTAGACAGGTGTGATGGCACGCACCTGTGGTTCCAGCTACTTGGAAGGCTGAGGTGGAAGGATCACTGAGTCCAGAAGTTGGAGACTGCAGTGGTCATGAGCGAGCCACTGCACTCCAGCCTGGGCAACAGAGTGAGACTCCAACTCTAAAAAAAATAATAAAATAAATAAAATAATAATTATCAGAGAATGTAGAGTACAGTTATGTGGGGGCATAATTGGTAACATAATATATTAATAAGGCCTAGTTCAATTAGTATTTTATGAGAAAATAGACTTTAAAATGTTAGAGGTAAGCAAATTTAAACCAAAGTAGAACCAAAAGTTCAAAGATGATGAAACACTGATATTGATTTAATGTAAACTGATGTCTGTAATATAGGGTAGAAAGTAAGGTCTGTGTTTGCATAATTTAACCCTTTGCACTCAGAGACATCTTGGATCACATATCAGCTATTTGACCACACTTTTTTTCGAATTAGCGAAAACTAATATAAAGTATTAAATAGTATAGCATTGGAACCAAGTATTTTACTATATTGATATTTGGCTAACAATGGAATTTTGGACACTTTAGAACTTATTTATGACAAAACATAAAAAGTTTACAACTTATATTTTTCTCAAATATGGTAATGTGTGAAACAGTCCTCAAAGTGCATTGTAGGTTCACTGATACATGTTGTGCAATAGAAATTTGTTGGACATCGTCCACCTGGTGTTTTCTATTTGACCAGACAGTAAAGTCTCGTTCTACTCCTCCCACATTAACAATATGTAACTCATTGCTCAGTCTGTGCACGACCTTGAAAGCACTTCATATATCCTCTTTCTACATAACACCAGCTGATTTTTTTTTACATATATCTCATTATATACTCCATCTCTTTATTTGCATTTTTGCACATTTTGAATGGAAAACTTCAAGGAAATATACATGTTTGAAAAACTTGTGCTTGCTTAAGTTTGTCCTGCATAATCACCAGCAATCTCTTTATGTCTCCTGAGAGGGGACATCTGACTGGTTTCCTAGTTTTACGATGTTCCCTCACAGGGGACATCACAGTGCAAAGGACTCAAGAAGCATAATATGGTTTGCACACATTTGGAATATATCCAGCTTGCAAGGGACTTATTTCAAAGAACTCTGCTGGAGCCAAATGAGGTTACCAAAGACAACAAACTACTTCCTTTGTTACAATCCCACACCTATACAAAGAAGTTCATGTAAAAGTCCAATTTCAACACTGAATTAGGGAATTTGTCACTGGAAACCTGTGTAGAATCAAGAGAGAACAAAGAAAAACTCAACATGGGTTTTGCATAAAAATGCAATTTTCTAGATGAAGAAAAACCATCCTTGGAAGAAAGTTGATTCAATTCAGTTACAAAAACACTTTTGAATGACTGTATTCCTCAATGGGGAGTGCCTGTTTCCCTTGACAGTGAGACATACTCAGGTCAAAATGACATATTTCTACTTATGAAAAGAAACGAATATAACGTGCTAGGACTTTTCCAGAATTGAAGCCCTCTGTTCATGCGAGAATAGAGGATGTTACTGATGGATCGAGAAAAGCATTTCAAAAATTTAATTGAATGCTTAGGAAACACCATAATTTACAGACATCCAGCTCTCTCTCTCTGAACCACTCATCCAAAAGCTCAGGGGTAGAAAAGAGAAAACGAGGCACCTGAAAAAGTTTGACACAAGCTTTGAAAATCTCCAATGACAAATCACAAAGGGAATAGGACATCTGAAGAAAGGAGACAAAAGTCCAAATTCTCCATTTATTAGACTTGTCATTTCTGAGTTAACAGATCTTCAATCGAATCAAGGAATG
>NW_007135804.1:0-825 GCF_000164805.1 Carlito syrichta | reverse complement strand
TCTTTCCTGACAAGAAATCACTTGGAATGTTTGGAGCAAGAAGTATCTTTCTGTATGCGAATACAACCACCTGGTTATTACCAGAAAGATTAAGGCAGAATTAGAGGATTGAGACTTCCAGCCCCATCATTCAACACTGCATGAAGGGAAGAGCCACTCAAGATTCAGTTGAACACAATAGCCAATAATGTAAACAGTCACACCTACAAATGAAGCCTCCAGAAAAATAGGAAATTAAAAAAGGGGGTTTGGGACAGGCAGATATGCAGAGGCTCCTTGAGAAAGGGGCATACCCAAAGTGGGCATGGAAGCTCAGAGTCCATTCCTGCCCAATAGCTTGCCTATGCCTGGCTTGCCCAGTAGCTTGCCTATGCCCGGCTGTTCATGTGTGTACTTTGTGATAGTCCTTAAAGTGAATGGGCAAATTGAAGTGAAGTGTTTCCTTGAGTTCTGTGAGACACTCCAGCAAATTAAATAAGCTCCAAAAGGGGGTCATGAAAATTGATGACTCAAAACCAGTGAGAAGGAAAGGCCACAACCTGTTTGCCAACGGCTCTGAAGTAGGTGCACTTTTGTTGGACTCAGCCCCTATGCCTGTGGGATCTTACACTCTGTTCAGGTAGATAGTATCAGAACTGCATTGAATGAGAGGACACCCAGCTGGGTCCACTGCAGAATTGCTTGCTTGGTGTGTGGTAGAAAACCTACACCTGGAATACTGGAAGTGTTCGGTGCTGTGAGAATATAGCAGAAAAATATGGAGTCTTCTTTTTCCTATATTCTCATATATAAAGGTATTTTGGAGCACATTATCTTTGCCTAATT
>NW_007135803.1:0-775 GCF_000164805.1 Carlito syrichta | reverse complement strand
CACCAGCGACATCAGTCTCTCAATGAGCTAGAACATGAGTGGTATTTTCAGAGATGACAATGTCCACTGCTGCTTTAAGGAAAGAATCTTAAAACCGTGACGACAACAGCAGTAGGAATGACAGACATTTGAGAACAGTGGCCATGATTCTAATTCCTTTAGACGTACTAACTTATGTGACATAACAGCCTATGAGAGAAAGCTCTGTTCCCATCTTACTGAGGAGATACGATTGTGTCTCCTTTATAAGAGTCACACACAATGTAAGAAACTCACCTCATATTAATGAGCTAAAAATGACAGCACAATCCCTACACTCAGCTGTCTGGGAATTAAAATTAGTCCTAAATCATCCAATAGTAAAAGGAACAGGTATGCTTTCTGAGAGAGCAGCTGGGAACTCAAGGCCCTGAATAAGCCTTCTAAGAGGATACCCAAGATGTTTAAAATGTTAAAGCATTAAGCAAGGCTACATGATCAAGGGCCTTCAGATTTTTCCTTAAACAATCCTAATTTTAAGAGTACAAGAGAAAGCAGGGGTCGGTATAGCTGTCCGTGGTCCTGCAAGGGAGGTAAGTTTCAAATAATTCATTAATTTACAAATGTCTACTAAGGTCCAATGGATTTCCAATGTTTTTCAATATCCTTTTAGGTAACATGTGTCAGTGGCTGCCCACAGCTCTTTCCTTTACCATTCTACTCTGAGTGACTAACATATTAGATTGGGCTAAATAGTTTCTTGTTATTGAACTGGCTAAAAACAGAGTCTTTTGCT
>NW_007135802.1:0-772 GCF_000164805.1 Carlito syrichta | reverse complement strand
TAATGAGCTAAAAATGACAGCACATCCCTACACTCAGCTGTCTGGGAAATTAAAATTAGTCCTAAATCATCAAATAGTAAAAGAAACAGGTATGCTTTCTGAGAGAGCAGCTGGGAACTCAAGGCCCTGAATAATCCTTCTAAGAGGATACCCAGGATGTTTAAAATGTTAAAGCATTAAGCAAGGCTACATGATCAAGGGCCTTCAGATTTTTCCTTAAACAATCCTAATTTTAAGAGTACAAGAGAAAGCAGGGGTCGGTATAGCTGTCCGTGGTCCTGCAAGGGTGGTAAGTTTGAAATAATTCATTAATTTACTAATGTCTACTAAGGTCCAATGGATTTCCAATGTTTTTCCAATATCCTTTTAGGTAACATGTGTCAGTGGCTGCCCACAGCTCTTTCCTTTACCATTCTACTCTGAGTGACTAACATATAGATTGGGCTAAATAGTTTCTTGTTATTGAACTGGCTAAAAAAAGAGTCTTGTGCTTAAAAATGTCCCAGTCCTTAAGGTGCTACACTATGGCTGAATTCCCTGAACTATCGTGAAATGAGGTTTAAGAAATAAACTATAAGAAATAATTAGAGTGCTGGCAGTGGTGGCTCACACCCGTAATCCCAGCGATTTGGGAGGTGGACGTGAGAGGATTGCCTGAGACTAGGAATTCGGACCAGCCTGGGCAACATGGCGAGACTTCGTCTCTACAATAAATACACTGGCCAGGTGTGATGGCACACACCTGTGGTTCCAGCTACTTGGAAGGCTGAGG
>NW_007135801.1:0-717 GCF_000164805.1 Carlito syrichta | reverse complement strand
TCAGTGAGAGTGCACATAGACAACTTCAGGAAATCAGAAAACGATGTATGAACAAAATGAAATTATCAACAAAAAGATAGAAACTATTCAGAAGAATCACAGAAATCCTAAACCTGAAAATACGCAACTAAATTGAAAAAGACACTACAGTGGTTTAAAAACAGACTAGACCAGGTACAACAAATAAATAGTGAACAGACAAAAGAGGGAAAAAAAGGAGAAAAAGGACAAAGGGAATTATGAAACACCATTATGTGTATCACCTGCATGTCAAACTAACAATAAATAAATGAAACAGATAACTATCAAGTACGTACCAACATAATAGTTAGCCTTGAAAAAATGAATAAATCTCTAGAAATATACAACTTACCAAGACTGAGTCAAGAAGAAATAAAAAAATCTGTACATAACTGTAAGTAGTAACGAGATTTAAGTATTTTAAAAAAAACTCTCCAGTTGGACAAAACAGTGCAAAAAAATAAAATGAATAAAAAATGAGCCAGGTACAGTAACACATGTCTATCGTCCCAGCGACTCAGGAGGTTGAGGTAGCTTAGGAAGACAAGGCTACAGTAAGCCATAACCATGCCACTGCACTCCAGCCCGGGTGACAGACTGAGATCCTGACTCAAAAAAAAACAAACAACACTCCCAAACAAAGAGACCAGAAACAGATGTATAATTCATCCTCACTTCACAATTCTAGCAAACATT
>NW_007135800.1:0-684 GCF_000164805.1 Carlito syrichta | reverse complement strand
TTCCTCCCCCATCTACGCTCTCCCCATAAACTCCTCTCCCTGTTACAATCCCTGGCCCTCATTCTGACATCTCCAGATTCCTAGCTTCCTTGCTGCTGTGTCTCTCCCTCTCCTGTCATCACCAATTGTTCCCTCTTGTCCCAGCACCAGGCTGCTGTCTGTTGTAGCTCTAAATCATTCCTCCTCTCTCCTCACTCTCTGTCTGAGATGCTTCCCTTTGCAGCCCCTCTCCCTATCTTGTTATCTTTCAGCTCTCTGGAGAGCGAGCATTTCTCTAAGCTTCCCCAGTGACTTTTCTCTCCCTGCTTCATGGTTGGCTTCCCCCACCACCCACGCTTTCACTGTCTCTCTGCAAACCCATCACCCATCTGGTCTGTACTTATTTATGACGCCACTCTTTCTTCTTGACTCAGTTTTTCTATTTCCTCTCAGTTACTCGCTGTCTGTCTCCTGATACCCCTTCCCCATACATTTACAGGGAGGGGATGGAATAAGATTCCCACCTCTTGGAACAGATCATTTCCCAGTGGGGTGGGATTTGGGACAAAAGAACACTGGACATAAAGAAACAGGACCGTCATCTCCCACAACGAGGAGGAGCCGGGAAAGCAGTGACTGCGAAGGGGAGACCTGGGGGCAGAAAGACCAGCCCCGTGAGCGCAAGAGGGGGCGATGACGCCTTAG
>NW_007135799.1:0-763 GCF_000164805.1 Carlito syrichta | reverse complement strand
CTGCTGTCTGTTGTAGCTCTAAATCATTCCTCCTCTCTCCTCACCCACTGTCTGAGATGCTTCCCTTTGCAGCCCCTCTGCCTATCTTGTTATCTTTCAGCTCTCTGGAGAGCGAGCATTTCTCTAAGCTTCCCCAGTGACTTTTCTCTCCCTGCTTCATGGTTGGCTTCCCCCACCACCCACGCTTTCACTGTCTCTCTGCAAACCCATCACCCATCTGGTCTGTACTTATTTATGACGCCACTCATTCTTCTTGACTCAGTTTTTCTATTTCCTCTCAGTTACTCGCTGTCTGTCTCCTGATACCCCTTCCCCATACATTTACAGGGAGGGGGATGGAATAAGATTCCCACCTCTTGGAACAGATCATTTCCCAGTGGGGTGGGATTTGGGACAAAAGAACACTGGACATAAAGAAACAGGACCGTCATCTCCCACAACGAGGAGGAGCCGGGAAAGCAGTGACTGCGAAGGGTAGACCTGGGGGCAGAAAGACCAGGCCCCGTGAGCGCAGGAGGGGGCGATGACGCCTTAGGACAAGGGAGGGATGCGCGGCCTGTGGCGCTTCTGGCCTGCAGCCTCCGCGGCCAGGAGGGGAGAGGTTCCATGAAAGCGCGGACCCACGACGCGGGAGAGGAATTTACAGGGCGGGCAGGGAGATCAGTCAAGGTTGTAAGCAGGATACGAAGTAAAAGGGAGGTGTCGGCACGACTCGATGCAGAAGGGTCTCAGGCAGGACCAGCCTGCGTGTCCTGAATCCAAA
>NW_007135798.1:0-5642 GCF_000164805.1 Carlito syrichta | reverse complement strand
TGTAAAAATACATTCTACAGGAGTCTCATGGACTCTCCCCACAGAACAGAGAACAGTGGTTCCCCAATGCAATGTGAGGAGGGGTGGCTGGAAAGAAAAGATAATTTTTACTAGAAAACAAATATATACATCATATCATGTTTATAAGAAGAGAAATAAAATGCTTACCAATAATTGGAACAAGATTATGGTTTTATTCTCTCTAAAGGCAAATAAGTGCTGCTCCTAGGTCTTAGAAAAATTATAATCATCCTCACCAAAAACATATGTTGCACAAGGGTACCTAAAGGAACACCAGTTTCGCCCTGGTATGATTCTGTGAGTATAGTTTAATGGATCTCCTGCTGGTTGACATATTGTCTCACATATTAAAACAGATGATGGAATGAAACATCCTATGTCACTGAGGCCCCTGACTCAACTTTCCATCCCATTCCCAGTCATTAAGAGTGAACTAAAAAGCACAACGCCTTCCTTATTCAGCTTCAAATGTATTATCAAATCAAGCTCAAAATATTTACTCTCCTCAGTCTCGTATTCCAGAATTTACCAGGTCCTTGTGCACACTGATGTATAACTGCCACATGAACATCCTCTAACCCTGATCTAGAGAGCTGATGTGGCCCCAAGACAACCCTGTTGCCCAAAAGATCTCATACCACAAGGCTCACACCCCATCTCCATCCACATCTCAATGAGCCCTTCCCAGGACCACGCTCCATGGAACTTCCTCATGTTTCACCTCACTAGGTCATGGGGAGATGGAATCTAGGTGGAGACAAGAGGGACTGAGGGAAGACGGGGTGTGTGAGCAGACAGGAGAGTAAGGATGTTTCAGACCCAGAGGGGATGAGTAACTCCAACGCCTGAGATTTCACACAGGAAGGAGACAGGACAATCCACTGAGAAGGTCGCTTTACCGGAGACAGAGCCATCCCTAATGGCTTTTCTTGACTCCTCCTCCGCTTCTGGGCTTCTTCATGCACCATGAGGCTTTAGACGTCAATCCTAGATGGCAAAAACATACTGTTATTGCTCAGAATCAACACGTCCCTGTCCTATGCCTCAATCACAAACAGCAGCGACCTCGCCCTGTAGAAAGACTGTGTTTTGCTGCCCATTGCCCCAGAGGGAACACAAGGACAATAAACTCCAACAAAAAAAAAACCAAGTGAGTTTTTTGGCCCCTTTCTTCAGAACCTGCTCCCCTCCTGGAGGAGCCTACACACTCGCTTCAGCAGTCGGGAGCTGGACTGGACTGAGTGCCCATCCTGGAGACCCGGTCCTGATCAAATCCCATGAAGAGTACAGCCCTCCACCCACCTCTGTGTGGATCACAGGCTGACGTCCGTCCTCAGAAATGGAGGACACAGGGCCTTGGTGCTCTATGCTGGACAAGAAATCGAATCAACATAGAACATTAGGCTGGGCCCAACCTATTTGAATGAAAGTATCTGGTAAGAGGGCATAAGAGATATTTTCCAAAACACCTCAGGACTCTAATGAGAAGCCAGGATTGAGCTCCTCTCAGGTGGGCAGGCCCAGCCCACCTCCCACCTTCTGGTTCTGTTCTCACCTTGTCATCTTTTTGTCGCCAGGATTCACACAGCGAGAGACAAGGGAAAAGGAAAAATCAAATGCAGAGCAGGCAATATGGACCAGAGGTCAGGCTGAGGGTGTGGCTGGAATGTCAACTGGGGACACGGGAAGGCACAGAAGCCTCCACCAGGAAGATGACATCATAAGAACGACCTGGGGAAGGAAGGGTATTTGCACCTGCAGCTGAGGGTCAGAGGGTTCTATGCAGAGGGACAGCCCAATTGAAAGGCCTGAGGCAGGAGCAGCTTCCACCCCAGGAATAGGGGAGAGCCCCGTGTGGCTGGAGCAGAGCGAGGAGATGAACAGAAGAGAGATGAAGCCAGAGGGATCCTGGGCAGCAGATCAGGGAGGAACCAAAGCTCCAAACATTTTTCTCCCATACTTCAAAAAGGTTTTGGAAATATGCAATTCATCTTAAGTAAACAAACATTTTACCTTTTTCTATAAATAAATTGGCTCACAAATAATGTCACATCTTCTATATCTTAACTACATGTGAACAGTTTCAGCAAGGCCTAGGAAGAACAGGCTGGCCCTCATCTGAGATGTGCAGGATTGCAGGGAACGCGTTTGGAGTTTAGGAAGTTATTACTGGACACGTGAAGGGAGAGAAGATTGTTAGACATCCCATGAGAGTTTAGGGGACAGCTGGACCCAGGTTCAGGGTAGAGTTCTGCAGGCCTAATGGAGACATGCAGATCGGTTTAAATCCAGGAGATAAGATGACAAGGAAAGGCAGTGTGTGCAGATAGAAACGAGAAAATGTTCAAGGACTGAGGCGGGGTCATGCCACATTCAGAGAAAAGGAAGATCAGGAGACACCAGAAGAGGAAAGCAGGAAGTGACTAGGGAGGCAACAAGGAAATTAACACAAAGAGTTTCTAAATATTAATGGCATCTGCTCAAAGCCAAGATAACAGAGAAAGTGTGCATCCTGCCACATGCAGTTCATAGGCAAAAAAATGAAATCTTGGATTTAGAAATGGGAGGATACTGGGGACTGAAAAACAAAGGATCAGCGAAATGTTGGATATGAAACCTTGATTCAAGGACGAATTTCAAGGGTTCAAGCAAGAACTCAAAAAATGTAAGAAGTTTTTAATGCATTATGCTTGAAGCATAGAAGTGGGTAACTTACTACAGAGAAAAGTAGTTAGGAGAATCTTTTGTTTTAAAGATGAAAGAATGTAAAAAAAAAGGCAGTGTGTGTGTGTGTGCCTGTGTCTGTTTTAATGGACAACACCTCCATCTGAGTACGCTGATCCAAATAATTCCCTAGATGTAAAATTGATAATGCCTTGGAAGAAGTAGGCCATACTGTCTTGAGACTGCAAGGGAGGCTGGCACATGAGACACGATCATAGGGTCAGCAACAGCCAGGAGCAGGGACAGACCATTCCCAGTCACTATGGTGATCTCAGGCCTTGAGACAGGAGGGTGGGCAGGATGGAAAACATCCCTTCCCTTCACTGTATGAGATGCGAAAAACCCAAACTGCTGTGACCACTCTCACACTCAGTACCGAATACTTCACCTCTAGTGACCAAAACATGTGTATGGTTTTTCCTACCCTTACCAGTCCTCCAGTGGACTCCCAGTTGAGGGTCTTACAATTTATCTCAATTCTACCCCTATCTACAGGATAACATCAAACCCACACGTTAAAGGCTCAGTTCCACAAGGCTGCCCCCTCACATGCAGGCATCATTGCCACTTTCTGACTCACCTCCTAAATATTGTGGTTTCTTCACCCCCTCCTTGGATTTAACTAAGTTGCTAGGACAGTTCTTACAAGCAGTTCTTCTGTATCCTTCTGTGAGCCACTCAGTAAAATAAATTTAACCAAGGGAGGGGGTAAGGAAAGTGTCATATTTTTTTTGAGCCAGAGTCTTACTCTGTCACCCAGGCTGGAGTGCAGTGGCATGCTCATGGCCACCACATCGACTTGCTGGGCTCAGACGATCTTTCCACTACAGCCTTTTAAGTAATGAAAAATGAGTTGTTAATGGGGAGAAGTCCTCAAACACTTTGGTGACCTGTGGTGAAGTATGCTGTGTTGAGTGTAGACTACTGCATTGATCGAGAGAGGATGAAAAACATTTGGTTTTTTGGTACTGGAAGAGGGTGACCCACAACCGAATGAAACAAGTCACTGCCCTACAGCTGAATAGGGATTAAACGCAGAATTTACCCTCTAGCACTGAGAATTATAAAGGTCACCAGCCTTACAGAACAGAACTTTTGCTATTCACTCCATCATCTGAGTAATTTAAAGCAAAGTATTTAAAATACAAGTATTAGATTATAAGGGTGAGGTGTGGTGGCTCATGTCTGTGATCCCAGTGCTTTGCGATGGCTTAGGGATTGCTTGAGGCCAGGAGTTCAGCATGGGCAACACGGCAAGATCTCAACTCTGCAAAAAAGTTAAGTTAGCCAGGCACGATGGCATGCACCTGTGGTCCCAGACTACCTACTTGGGAGGCTACTGCAGAAGGAACGCTTGAGTTTGAATTTGAGGCTGCAATGAGTTACAACTGTATCATGCACTCTGGCCTGGGGCACAGAGAAAGACCCTATCTCAAAAGAGAAAATTAGATCATATACACAGAAATCAACATTTCACTATGTACTCGTCCATATCCAATCATGCCACCCCTCATCTGGACCAGGGTCCCCTCTTTCTTCATTACTGTTTCCCTCCCTCTCTCTGTCCTTATCTCTCGTTCTCACCTTCTCTCTCTAGCTGTTTTTCTTTTGTTTTCCCCTGGGCTTCTGCCCAGCTGTTCTGCCCTATTCTTGTAACTTGCATCTCTTGCTCCTTTCTCCTAGTTTTGATTGTCTCAATCTCCACACATTTCTGGCTCTTTCCTCCCCCATCTATGCTCTCCCCATAAACTCCTCTCCCTGTTACAATCCCTGGCCCTCATTCTGACATCTCCAGATTCCTAGCTTCCTTGCTGCTGTGTCTCTCCCTCTCCTGTCATCACCAATTGTTCCCTCTTTTCCCAGCACCAGGCTGCTGTCTGTTGTAGCTCTAAATCATTCCTCCTCTCTCCTCACTCTGTGTCTGAGATGCTTCCCTTTGCAGCCCCTCTCCCTATCTTGTTATCTTTCAGCTCTTTGGAGAGCGAGCATT
Organism: Carlito syrichta; assembly: GCF_000164805.1. Classification (NCBI taxonomy): domain Eukaryota; kingdom Metazoa; phylum Chordata; class Mammalia; order Primates; family Tarsiidae; genus Carlito; species Carlito syrichta. The sequence goes on along the minus strand of NW_007135798.1, from coordinate 907 downwards.
TCTCTAAGCTTCCCCAGTGACTTTTCTCTCCCTGCTTCTTTGTTGGCTTCCCCCACCACCCACGCTTTTACTGTCTCTCTGCAAACCCATCACCCATCTGGTCTGTACTTATTTATGACGCCACTCTTTCTTCTTGACTCAGTTTTTCTATTTCCTCTCAGTTACTCGCTGTCTGTCTCCTGATACCCCTTCCCCATACATTACAGGGAGGGGGATGGAATAGATTCCCACCTCTTGGAACAGATCATTCCCAGTGGGGTGGGATTGGGACAAAAGAACACTGGACATAAAGAAACAGGACCGTCATCTCCCACAACGAGGAGGAGCCGGGAAAGCAGTGACTGCGAAGGGTAGACCTGGGGGCAGAAAGACCAGGCCCCGTGAGCGCAGGAGGGGGCGATGACGCCTTAGGACAAGGGGGGGATGCGCGGCCTGTGGCGCTTCTGGCCTGCAGCCTCCGCGGCCAGGAGGGGAGAGGTTCCAGGAAAGCGCCGACCCACGACGCGGGAGAGGAATTTACAGGGCGGGCAGGGAGATCAGTCAAGGTTGTAAGCAGGATACGAAGTAAAAGGAGGTGTCGGCACGACCCGAAGGCAGAAGGGTCTCAGGCAGGACAACCCTGCGTGTCCTGAATCCAAAAGGGAGGGATCTCGGGCTCTCTCGGCAACGTGTGAACGCACTTCGGGTGGAGGGAGCGGGGCGGGGATTTTAAGGGCTGAGGGCACCTCCGGACATCGGGTAGGGAGGCGCTGGGGCCTGCGAAGCGCAGGTTTAATCTAGCTAGAGGGACACTCACGATCCACGCCGCGGCCTTGACTCCAAGCGACGGGCTGCCGGGTCTGGGGGAAAGTGCGCGTGCGCGGGGTTGGAGCGGGGACGGCCTGGGGGCGGGGCCTGTGTGGGGCTC
>NW_007135797.1:0-649 GCF_000164805.1 Carlito syrichta | reverse complement strand
CCAGGCCCCGCGAGCGCAGGCGGGGGCGATGACGCCTTAGGACAAGGGTGGGATGCGCGGCCTGTTGCGCATCTGGCCTGCAGCCTCCGGGGCCAGGAGGGGAGAGGTTCCATGAAAGCGCGGACCCACGTCGCGGGAGAGGAATTTACAGGGCGGGCTGGGAGATGAGTCAAGGTTGTAAGCAGGATACGAAGTAAAAGGAGGTGTCGGCACGACCCGATGGCAGAAGGGTCTCAGGCAGGACCAGCCTGCGTGTCCTGAATCCAAAAGGGAGGGATCTCGGGCTCTCTCGGCAACGTGTGAATGCACTTCGGGTGGAGGGAGCGGGGCGGGGATTTTAAGGGCTGAGGGCACCTCCGGACATCGGGTAGGGGGGCGCTGGGGCCTCCGAAGCGCAGGCTTAATCTAGGTGGAGGGACACTCACGATCCACGCCGCGGCCTTGACTCCAAGCGACGGGCTGCCGGGTCTGGGGGAAAGTGCGCGTGCGCGGGGTTGGAGCGGGGACGGCCTGGGGGCGGGGCCTGTGTGGGGCTCCAAGGCCAAGGCGGGGCCTGGCGGGCAAGGCCAGGCGTTGGGCGGGATCGGGGCGGAGAAGGGGTGGGGCCCCGGCGGGTCTTTACGGTCCAGGGGCGGGGCGTGGGAGCAAC
>NW_007135796.1:0-370 GCF_000164805.1 Carlito syrichta | reverse complement strand
GGGCGGGGCCTGTGTGGGGCTCCAAGGCCAAGGCGGGGCCTGGCGGGAAAGGCCAGGCGTGGGGCGGGATCGGGGCGGAGAAGGGGTGGGGCCCCGGCGGGACTTTACGGTCCAGGGGCGGGGCGTGGGAGCAACCTGGTCGGGGAAGGGCGGTTCCTAGGCGCGTAGGGGCGGGGCCCGCGCCTCCTATACCTTCCTTTCCGAGCTTCTCGGTCTTCTGGGTTGTGGAGGCAAGACCTGCCCTTGAGGTTTGAAAAAGTCAGCAGTTTGGAAACTGGGGTCTCTCTAGGGCGGTCATTGTGGGTCTGTTTGTGGATCCAAGAACATCCCTGCAATTCGAATTCATCAGTTTAATGAAACTACCCCTGGA
>NW_007135795.1:0-682 GCF_000164805.1 Carlito syrichta | reverse complement strand
CCCTGGAATTGCCTGTGAAGAGGACGCAACCTGGAATGTGAAATGCAAAACTCAGCGCGACGGATTGTGCAATGTTAGTCTGAAGCCAAGCAGAGCATTCCTTCCATTTCTGCTCCCTGTTCCCTCAGGAAGAAGACCGTCCACCGTGTGCTCCGTTCCACAGAATTTCATTGGTAAAAGTAGCTACGGTGTGGGCGTGTAGGGCCTGTGGTTAGTTAGGTCAACAACTGTTGTTTTAAAAAATGAATTAACTCTTTCCAAATAGAAATGAATTGTGTCGTTCTTCCTTACTCTTGTTATTCCATCCCACACTTAACTTCACCTCCAACAACTTTTGTGATGAATTTCATTGTGATAGTAATATACTTGTGTCAATAACTTCTAAATATCATGTAATTTCCAATGGACTATATATGCATTCTGAAACGTAATTAGAAAAAGCATTTTTTACTAAAATATTCAAATTATGTAAACCATTTGCTTTGCTACTATTTTTGAATGTTCTGTCTATTGTGAATAACAAAGCCTGCAAACTAGTGTTTAGAAGACATTTGCATTGATTTTCATTTTATGAATAATTAATTTCCTGATATTTCTAAATGTAGTTTGTGGGGGATAGTTTCTTTCACGTGAACTCTTAAGAAAGTAAAACTAGATTTTAAAATGTTAAATAATAGTTTCT
>NW_007135794.1:0-532 GCF_000164805.1 Carlito syrichta | reverse complement strand
CATATACACGATGGAATACTACACAGCCATAAAAAAGAACAAAATCATGAATTTCGCAGCAACCTGGATGGAACTAGAGTCTATAATACTGAGTGAGCTCTCACAGAAACAGAGATCTGAGTATCACACGTTCTCACTCATATAGTGGACCTTGAACATCTACCATAACACTATAAAAGAAGGATTGACCTTGGTGGGAAACTATGGCTGGGAGGGAGGGGAAGGGAGGTGGGACTAACGGTAGTCAATATCTGTCTGGGGACGGGGAGACACCGTTTATTAACAAGGATGCCTGAACAATGCCTGAACCTTTATTACATATTAACAAACTCTAGCTGCATAAATTCTTGAGAGACAGTGATACCATGGAATGACATAAGAAAGTTCATCACTACAGTATCCATCATCTGAAAAACATGTATTTACACCCCTTTCTAATTGATGCTTTGTATTCATTGACAATTATCTCTCTAATCTCCCCAAACCCTATCCTCTTATAGCCAACATTCTTCTCCCTGCTTCGATGAGTTCA
>NW_007135793.1:0-2686 GCF_000164805.1 Carlito syrichta | reverse complement strand
TTATGTAATCAGTTTCGAAGAGGAATCCTCTGTCTGAAATAGCAGGAGACTGCAGCTGGAGACCTCAGACTAGAGTACATATTCAATATTTTCTTGCAATGTCATGACTTCACTGCTTCATGGGAGTATTTCCAGCACCACTAGTGGCACTGCATTATTCCAGGTTACAGTATTGCAGTAAACATGATGAAAAATATGTAACACTGCAAGAGATCACCTTTTACTGTGACACGCAATTTACTGTCTAGATCAACTATTCACACAAAGATGATCAGCATCACAAGATGTTTTAATTGGATATTCACAACAGTTGAATGCCATGTAACAGCAACAGAAAGTGGCTACACAATTATTACAGTAGGATCGTATATATTACAATTCATTGTATACAATTATGACTTAATATTGCATCTTTACTTTTCTTAAGATATATTTTTCACAAATGGTGCCTCGTGTAGTCAGTGCTTGTCTGCATAAGCTTTGATACATTTCAATTTTTAATGATAGATTTGTGTATATTTTGTGGTAGGAAACAATACAGTAGAGTAGTATGTACATATAGTTTACAAATTCATGATATACCTAATTTTTTCTTTTCCTTTTTTTTTTGTTTTTTGAGGCGGAGTCTCATTCTGTTGCCGAAAGTGGAGTGCAGTGGCATGCTCATGGCCACCCCAGCGTCGACCTGCTGGGCTCAGACGGTCCTTCTGCCTCAGCTTTCCAAGTACCACAACTACAGGCGTGCGCTATCACACCTGGCTAATTTTTTTTGATATATTGTAGTGGTGAGGTCTCACTAAGTTTTCCAGGCTGGTCTTGAACCCCTAGGCTCAGCGATCCTCTCACCTTCACCTACCAAAGTGCTGGGATTACAGGCTTGGCCACCGTGACCGGCCTAATGTTTTCTTAATTTTTGATATTTCTAGGCAAAGCCGTTTGTCTGTGTTTCTTTAAAGTGTTGCAGATCTCTTTTAAAGTTTCCAATACATTTATTGAGAAAAAGAAAAACAATGTACAAACAGATTCATGCAGTTCAGCCCTGTGCTATTCAAGGGTCAACTGTATATACAGAAGTGTCAGCAATGGATAATACAGTACTTGTATTTTTAGTTGTCTGAGGAAACTCCATATAGTTTTTCTTAATTCCTACACTAATTCACATTTGCCTAACAATGTATGAGAATCCTCCATATCTTTGCCAAAACATATCTTTTGTCTTTCGGAGCAATAGCCATTCTGACAGCTGTGAAGTGACATTTCATTCTGTATCAATTTGCATTTCTGCAATGATTAGTGATGTTGTTGGCAATTTGTATTCTTCCTTCAGGAAATTTATATTGAGATCCTTTGCCCATTTTAATTGGGTTATGTGTTTTAATGCAATTGAGTAATTTCAGTTTCCCATACATATTGGATATCAGATCGGTATCAAATGTATGAGTTGCAAATATTTTCTCATAGTCTGTAGCTTGTCCCTTCCTCTGATGTTTCTTTTGCTGTGCAGAAGCATTTTCATTTAGATTCTATACCATCTACCAGTTTGCTGTTTTGCCTAAACTTTTAAGGTCAAATCCAAAATTTCATTGTCTTGTAGGTTTTCCCCTGTGACTGGTTCCAGTAGTTTTACATGGTCATGTCTGATGTTTAAGTATTTCATACGTTTGAGTCAATTTTGGTATACAGTTTATAAATTCCATCCAATTTATTCTCCTTTATGTGGATATTGAGTTTTTTGAACATCACTTGTTGAAAAAGCTTTTTTACCCAATGTGCTCTTGGCAATTTTGTCCAAAGCCAACTGACAATACATGCATGGATTCATTTCTGTTCCACTGGTTGATGTATCTGTTTTTAGGCAAGTACCACCCTACTTTAATTACTATAGCTTCGTTATACAGTTTGAAATCAGACAGTTTGATGTCTCCAGGTTTGTTCTGTCTATTCAACATTGCTTTGACTACAAGGAACTTCTGATTAAATAAATAAATAACAAGTTCATTTACAATGGTTGGAAAATGTACAACATAAACCCTGCAGTGGTTGAGAACATGAGAGTAAACTTAAAATGCAGACATACCACTCAACTTCAATAAGATGCATCAACATCACATCTGTTTTGGGTTTGAACCTACAACAAATGGGACAATGGTTTTGTTGGTGAAAATGAACAATGGCACACAAAGGGGATTTTAAAACTGTAACATGAACAATAGTTTAGTCTAGAGGCTCACACATTTGAGTTTGTGAACTTGAACAACGCAATCCCTACTAGAAATAGCTACATCACTGACTGTTCAAAGGAGCTGATCATTAATTAGTACATGTGATCAACATTGTCACAATGTGTTTGAGGGACACATCTGTGTGATGTCTCAAAAAACTAGAACTGGAAACACTTATCAGTCATGCTTGCCTGACAATTTCTATCTCAGTTTCCTGGGAGACGCTGACAAGTGTACTCAGAGGATTTAAGTGATATCTCTGTATGCAGCAGGATAATATTCAATCATATTAGCCAAAGCGTTCTCCTTCACCAATTTTATGTTACCCTGTAAACCCACTCTATAAGATAGTCCACTAGAAGCTGTGCATAAAAGTGGGATATCACAGGAGAAAAAAATAAATTGTGGTAAGCCCCTACGACCACGTACATCAAAGCAAGTTTCCGAGACAAAACAGACAAACA
>NW_007135792.1:0-661 GCF_000164805.1 Carlito syrichta | reverse complement strand
AAGCCCATTCCTTTATCATCCTCTTCTTGTGTCCGACTCTGGGATTCCCAGGGGGTGCCGTGCTGTGATCCATGACATTTAGCAGACGGACGGGGAAGGGCCTTCTCCAGACTGGGCAGAAAGCAGACTGGAATGAAAGGCAGCACAGAAGATGACTCACCAGGGCTGAAGGAAAATAAAATAGGAGTGATGAACCAGTGGACCCAGGGAAACTTAGTCCCAGGGGGAAGAGTTTATGGTCTGCATCACACTGAGTCCGCCACTGGGCCGATGCAATGAGGTGACCGTGCTGGAAGCAGCCCCTTTTGGGGCCGCAGCACAGCAACAGCCGCTCCTTTTCAGCTAGGGTTTTGTGGCCAGGGGGTACATCTATGCGGAGTGCTCTGAAGTGTGTGATGTGAAATGGCTTATCCAGAAGGCTGCACGCCTGGCATAGGATGATGCATGTGGAATCATTTTAGCTGTACGTTACCTAGAGGCAGCAATCCCTCCCCAATGCTAAATTTAAACCATTCCGCTCCTCGCAGACTCTCTAATGAAATCTGTTTCTCATAGGATGTCTCTGCCTTGGAAAGAGCATGCGATGCTCTTGCAAAATGCAAGAGAGTTTGAAGCACATAAATCACCTGTTCTTTTGCTTCCCTTTCCCCTACACACACAC
>NW_007135791.1:0-4213 GCF_000164805.1 Carlito syrichta | reverse complement strand
CCAGGCGGGAGAACAAATAAGCAGATGGGCCCCATCAGCTATTCCCAAGGCCCGGGCCCAGATCCATGTCCCCACTTCCTAAGAACTGCCTCTATCCCAATGGAAAACGAAAAGTCATTCCCATTCATGTCAAAAAGACACAATAGCTTTGTATTTTTTAAAAGAAATACAAAGAGTTTTGTATTTTTTTTAACTTTATGCATACCAACTGAGATAAGGAACAAGTGTTAACAAGATTCTTGTTGGAAGATTGCAACATAGACACGGAAGGCCCTGGTATGCCAGCAAGCAACCTGCAGCACAAACAACTGGGTTAAACACCTTTGTCCTATTTTCCAATCTATGTGCCCAAAGCCTAGGTTTCTGCTTTCATACAACACCCTTATTCAATAAATTCAGAACCATCTTCCTGCTAAATTAGCATATAAATCTTCTGCCCGGTGAAATCCCGACCTTTAATGGCCACCTCTGTCATTGTTAAGAGACAGCCCTTGTGATCATGGCAGCATAGAATAATGTTCTAATGGAAATATCTGTAGATAAATGTCAAATTTAGAAGTTACAAGTTCAATTGAGCAAGTGCATTTCTCACGAAAACTATTATTCACAATTGCTTTAGGTTTTGCTATTCCAAGTGTTTAGTTTAACTAAGGACATGCATTTAAACAGTGCCGCATTCTAATCCAAGATTTTGAAGCACTATTTATTCAGTAACAAATGAAAACAGGTCCCTCATCTCTGTGGAAAAATGAACTCATTGGTTTTTATCTCCAGAAACGATATTAAGGACTAAAGGCACCTGGGCTGCCCTGCCTATGTTCACATGCTATTCCCATAGACGTTTTCATGAGCAGAACTTTTCAGTAACAGTGGTAACACAATCAACGTGTGGGTATCTGAGATGGAGTTGACCTCATACATTTAGTTTCAAAGTTAGGATAAAAAAAAATTTTCTGAGAATTACAGGACTGCAAGGAGGTGATTGTGGGAAACAGGATGAATCGTCTTAGTTATTTTTCAACTTTAGTAGCTGTGATGGAACAAGATGGCTCCCCTTCTCCCGCTGGGCCTACTTATTAATTATCTCCTTCCTCCCACCTCTTCTCCGTAGAACAAAATAAGGAGGATATGCATGGTAAACGTTTGGACACATTTTCTTCTGCAGAAACGCTTCTTACTGACATTTGTCCAGTGTAAAGAGTGTATGCCCGGCACCTGACATTTCTCATATTCCAGCGAGAATTGGGGTTTGAGTGACAGTTATTGTGGGAACATAAAGGAGCAAGGAGTTGGGCAATTTCAGAGTTGTGCAGAGAGTTGTGTCACAACATTCTTTTCAGGGAGGAGTGGAAAGGAAGAGACTAAGGAAGACAAACAGCATTTATTCACATGGCCATTTGCAATTCCTGGGAACACTAATTCAACCCGTTGGTCTGCAGTGTCCTGGGGTGCAGAGAGAGGCTGAAAACGTATGTAATTCGTCTTTATGCTATCCAGGAAAGCAAACAAGAGAGCTACTTGGTCAAGAAACATTTTAAGCCCAAATACTTAACTGGATTGACATTGCTTTGGGGGGAATTACACTGAGATTATTTTGAAAGCTCTTCTTTCTTATTCAAAGAAAAAGCAAGAACAGTGATTATAAAAGCACAGTGCCATTCAGTAAAGAGTCCTTCCCCAAGATATAAAATGACTTCAGTCACCATCAAGCCTTCAGATGGGTTGGTTTCACCTACGTATAACCTCAACATTTCTGGGTAAATCAGTGTCTGAGTTCTATAAGAAGAAGCAAAGGTGCTCCTTGACTTAGGAGGGGTGATGTGCTGATAAATATCCTAGGTGGAAAATGAACTTAGTGCACCTAACCTACCAAACATAGCTTAGCCCAGCCCACTGTGATGGCGCTCAGAACACCTATATTAGCCCACAGTGGGACAAAATCACTGTGCCAACACAGTGCACTGTAGAGCAGAGGTTGTCAACCCCTGGGCCACAGACCAGTACCTGCTCGTGGCCTGTTAGGAACCGCATTTCACAGCAGGAGGTGAGCGACAGGCAAGGAAAGGAAGCTCCATCTGTGTTCAGAGCCGCTCCTCATGGCCGGCATCCACCCTGAGCTCCGTCATCTGTCAGATCAGCAGCCTCACTGGATTCTCACAGGAGCTCAGACCCTCTCGTGGGCTGTGTCTGCGAGGTTTCCAGGTTGCACGCTCCTTATGAGAACCTCTCGCCTGATGGTCTGAGGTGGAGCTGAGGGGTGATGCCAGTGCTGGGGAAAGGTTGCAAATACAGATGGACCCGAGCAGCGAGCTTGGACTGTACATCCCTCTTCACCCTCTCCCTCATCCCCTGGTCTGTGGAAAAACTGCCTTCCATGAAACCAGCGCCTGATGCCAAAAAGTTGGGGACAGCAGCTGAAGAGTATGGCTGTCTGTCATCACGATCTCATGGCTGATTGGGAGCTGCGACTCCCTGCCACTGCACGGCATCGCAAGAGAGTATCACAAAGCATCCTGCTAGTCCAAGAAAGGATCAACATTCACAGTATGGTTTTTACTGGATGTGTGTCGATTTTTCACCTCCGTAAAACTGAAAAATAGTCAGTCAAACCATCGCAAATCAGGGACCCTCCGCATAGTACTCTGCAGTCATTTCTTAACTAAAAACGTGTGCAAGAGATACATAATGGCAAAGAAAACTTAGGACTCCTTGGGAAAAATGCCAGTTTTCCCTTTGTGCTTTGACACCTGTGTCATTCCAATGGTGTACATTCGCTCTCTCTTAACAAATACATCTTCTGTGAGCTTGGGTCTGTCGTGATTCCAGAGAGAGACTGAGATTCTGTGTATGTTATCTGCCTCTGAAGCCCATACTGTAGAACTTGGTAACAAGTCACACTGGCCAACACAGAATCCACTGGTTCAGTTTCCCCCAGCTGAGATTACTTGCTGCCAAAACTCCTCGAGTCTGCCTAATCCCCAGGTTACCATTTCTGTTTCCAATTTGGCCTTATTTTCGGGAGGGGTCTCTGCCTAGGTTGCCCTTTAATCTTTGTCAATCAACTTCCCTATCTAGTAGATTCTCACCCTTAAAGAGAGGCAATATATTCTGAGGCTGAGTTTACAGAAGCACTCCCTCAGGTCCTTGCCAACAAACAGCTAAAGCCTAAATGCCCCTAAGGGCTTCTGTCCTCTGTCCTCTCAATCAAATGTGGGCTCATCATCGGGAATCATGGTTCTAGTGTCCGGGATCCCTAAGTCCAAGTTCTCAGTCTTTGTACCACATTTTGCTCACTTAACTGGATGACTGTCATTTGTCTCTGAGATGGTGGCAATGATCTCTCCCTTCTCACATGCACTTTAAAAAATTATTTCAAAATAATGATAGTCTCCTAGGAAATTGCAAAATTAGTACAGAGAGTCCCAGGTAGCCTTTGTCCAATTACCCCAAAGGGTAGTATGAAAAGTCTAACTGGAGTACAATATCCCAAGTATCATACAATACTTAGTGATAACACATAATATCAAAACTAGGAAGTTGACATCATTTGTTACTAGAATATAGACTTCACTGTTTAGATATTTTAACCTGTATACATTTGTGCATGTATGTGCATATAGTTCTATGTAATTTATACCATATATAAATGCGAGAAGCACCACAATCGAGACACTGAACTGTTTCATCATCACAAAATAATTCCTTGGTGCTACTTATTTGTATCTATGCCCCTTTAACCCAACAGTCCCCTCCCCACTTCCAGTCACTTTCTCCTGCAGCCACAAATCTGTATCTCTATATTTTTGTGAGTTTGAGAATGTTATATAAGTGGAATCATACAGCAGGTAAGCTTTTGATATTGATTTTTTTTCCACTGAGCATACATTTCCCTTCCACCCATGACTGCCACACTGGAAAATGTGAGATAAAGGTGAACAACAAGCTTAGGTTCCCCGCAGAAGACCTGCCCCTGTCTCAACCCAGGGGACACCATGAGAGTTCATGAAGGGAGAAAAATTCCTGAGGACAGCCAGAAGCAAAGCAGGGAGGTGGGACTAGTATCCCCAAATCAGGAAACTCTGTTCTGATCTAGAACAAAGGAGATGCCAAATCAGATGGCCTTTCAGCAGCGTTATGCTGTAAGGGGTACATTTCACGAGTCCCCTGGGGAAAACCCCAGCTAATCTCACCACACTCTTGGTGCATCCCCTTT
>NW_007135790.1:0-4405 GCF_000164805.1 Carlito syrichta | reverse complement strand
CCATTCATGTCAAAAAGACACAATAGCTTTGTATTTTTTTAAAAGAAATACAAAGAGTTTTGTATTTTTTTTAACTTTATGCATACCAACTGAGATAAGGAACAAGTGTTAACAAGATTCTTGTTGGAAGATTGCAACATAGACACGGAAGGCCCTGGTATGCCAGCAAGCAACCTGCAGCACAAACAACTGGGTTAAACACCTTTGTCCTATTTTCCAATCTATGTGCCCAAAGCCTAGGTTTCTGCTTTCATACAACACCCTTATTCAATAAATTCAGAACCATCTTCCTGCTAAATTAGCATATAAATCTTCTGCTCGGTGAAATCCCGACCTTTAATGACCACCTCTGTCATTGTTAAGAGACAGCCATTGTGATCATTGGCAGTATAGAATAATGTTCTAATGGAAATATCTGTAGATAAATGTCAAATTTAGAAGTTACAAGTTCAGTTGAGCAAGTGCATTTCTCACGAAAACTATTATTCACAATTGCTTTAGGTTTTGCTATTCCAAGTGTTTAGTTTAACTAAGGACATGCATTTAAACAGTGCCGCATTCTAATCCAAGATTTTGAAGCACTATTTATTCAGTAGCAAATGAAAACAGGTCCTTCATCTCTGTGGAAAAATGAACTCATTGATTTTTATCTCTAGAAACGATATTAAGGACTAAGGCACCTGGGCTGCCCTGCCTATGTTCACATGCTATTCCCATAGACGTTTTCATGAGCAGAACTTTTCAGTAACAGTGGTAACACAATCAACGTGTGGGTATCTGAGATGGAGTTGACCTCATACATTTAGTTTCAAAGTTAGGATAAAAAAAAATTTTCTGAGAATTACAGGACTGCAAGGAGGTGATTGTGGGAAACAGGATGAATCGTCTTAGTTATTTTTCAACTTTAGTAGCTGTGATGGAACAAGATGGCTCCCCTTCTCCCGCTGGGCCTACTTATTAATTATCTCCTTCCTCCCACCTCTTCTCCGTAGAACAAAATAAGGAGGATATGCATGGTAAACGTTTGGACACATTTTCTTCTGCAGAAACGCTTCTTACTGACATTTGTCCAGTGTAAAGAGTGTATGCCCGGCACCTGACATTTCTCATATTCCAGCGAGAATTGGGGTTTGAGTGACAGTTATTGTGGGAACATAAAGGAGCAAGGAGTTGGGCAATTTCAGAGTTGTGCAGAGAGTTGTGTCACAACATTCTTTTCAGGGAGGAGTGGAAAGGAAGAGACTAAGGAAGACAAACAGCATTTATTCACATGGCCATTTGCAATTCCTGGGAACACTAATTCAACCCGTTGGTCTGCAGTGTCCTGGGGTGCAGAGAGAGGCTGAAAACGTATGTAATTCGTCTTTATGCTATCCAGGAAAGCAAACAAGAGAGCTACTTGGTCAAGAAACATTTTAAGCCCAAATACTTAACTGGATTGACATTGCTTTGGGGGGAATTACACTGAGATTATTTTGAAAGCTCTTCTTTCTTATTCAAAGAAAAAGCAAGAACAGTGATTATAAAAGCACAGTGCCATTCAGTAAAGAGTCCTTCCCCAAGATATAAAATGACTTCAGTCACCATCAAGCCTTCAGATGGGTTGGTTTCACCTACGTATAACCTCAACATTTCTGGGTAAATCAGTGTCTGAGTTCTATAAGAAGAAGCAAAGGTGCTCCTTGACTTAGGAGGGGTGATGTGCTGATAAATATCCTAGGTGGAAAATGAACTTAGTGCACCTAACCTACCAAACATAGCTTAGCCCAGCCCACTGTGATGGCGCTCAGAACACCTATATTAGCCCACAGTGGGACAAAATCACTGTGCCAACACAGTGCACTGTAGAGCAGAGGTTGTCAACCCCTGGGCCACAGACCAGTACCTGCTCGTGGCCTGTTAGGAACCGCATTTCACAGCAGGAGGTGAGCGACAGGCAAGGAAAGGAAGCTCCATCTGTGTTCAGAGCCGCTCCTCATGGCCGGCATCCACCCTGAGCTCCGTCATCTGTCAGATCAGCAGCCTCACTGGATTCTCACAGGAGCTCAGACCCTCTCGTGGGCTGTGTCTGCGAGGTTTCCAGGTTGCACGCTCCTTATGAGAACCTCTCGCCTGATGGTCTGAGGTGGAGCTGAGGGGTGATGCCAGTGCTGGGGAAAGGTTGCAAATACAGATGGACCCGAGCAGCGAGCTTGGACTGCACATCCCTCTTCACCCTCTCCCTCATCCCCTGGTCTGTGGAAAAACTGCCTTCCATGAAACCAGCGCCTAATGCCAAAAGGTTGGGGACAGCAGCTGAAGAGTATGGCTGTCTGTCATCACAATCTCATGGCTGATTGGGAGCTGCGACTCCCTGCCACTGCACGGCATCGCAAGAGAGTATCACAAAGCATCCTGCTAGTCCAAGAAAGGATCAACATTCACAGTATGGTTTTTACTGGATGTGTGTCGATTTTTCACCTCCGTAAAACTGAAAAATAGTCAGTCAAACCATCGCAAATCAGGGACCCTCCGTATAGTACTCTGCAGTCATTTCTTAACTAAAAACGTGTGCAAGAGATACATAATGGCAAAGAAAACTTAGGACTCCTTGGGGAAAATGCCAGTTTTCCCTTTGTGCTTTGACACCTGTGTCATTCCAATGGTGTACATTCGCTCTCTCTTAACAATTACATCTTCTGTGAGCTTGGGTCTGTCCTGATTCCAGAGAGAGACTGAGATTCTGTGCATGTTATCTGCCTCTGAAGCCCATACTGTAGAACTTGGTAACAAGTCACACTGGCCAACACAGAATCCACTGGTTCAGTTTCCCCCAGCTGAGATTACTTGCTGCCAAAACTCCTTGAGTCTGCCTAATCCCCAGGTTACCATTTCTGTTTCCAATTTGGCCTCATTTTCAGGAGGGGTCTCTGCCTAGGTTGCCCTTTAATCTTTGTCAATCAACTTCCCTATCTAGTAGATTCTCACCCTCAAAGAGAGGCAATATATTCTGAGGCTGAGTTTACAGAAGCACTCCCTCAGGTTCTTGCCAACAAACAGCTAAAGCCTAAATGCCCCTAGGGCTTCTGTCCTCTGTCCTCTCAATCAAATGTGGGCTCATCATCGGGAATCATGGTTCTAGTGTCCGGGATCCCTAAGTCCAAGTTCTCAGTCTTTGTACCACATTTTGCTCACTTAACTGGATGACTGTGTCATTTGTCTCTGAGATGGTGGCAATGATCTCTCCCTTCTCACATGCACTTTAAAAAATTATTTCAAAATAATGATAGTCTCCTAGGAAGTTGCAAAATTAGTACAGAGAGTCCCAGGTAGCCTTTGATCAATTACCCCAAAGGGTAGTATGAAAAGTCTAACTGGAGTACAATATCCCAAGTATCATACAATACTTAGTGATAACACATAATATCAAAACTAGGAAGTTGACATCATTTGTTACTAGAATATAGACTTCACTGTTTAGATATTTTAACCTGTATACATTTGTGCATGTATGTGCATATAGTTCTATGTAATTTATACCATATATAAATGCGAGAAGCACCACAATCGAGACACTGAACTGTTTCATCATCACAAAATAATTCCTTGGTGCTACTTATTTGTATCTATGCCCCTTTAACCCAACAGTCCCCTCCCCACTTCCAGTCACTTTCTCCTGCAGCCACAAATCCGTATCTCTATATTTTTGTGAGTTTGAGAATGTTATATAAGTGGAATCATACAGCAGGTAAGCTTTTGAGATTGATTTTTTTTTCCACTGAGCATACATTTCCCTTCCACCCATGACTGCCACACTGGAAAATGTGAGATAAGGGTGAACAACAAGCTTAGGTTCCCCGCAGAAGACCTGCCCCTGTCTCAACCCAGGGGACACCATGAGAGTTCATGAAGGGAGAAAAATTCCTGAGGACAGCCAGAAGCAAAGCAGGGAGGTGGGACTAGCATCCCCAAATCAGGAAACTCTGTTCTGATCTAGAACAAAGGAGATGCCAAATCAGATGGCCTTTCAGCAGCGCTATGCTGTAAGGGGTACATTTCACGAGTCCCCTGGGGACAACCCCAGCTAATCTCACCACACTCTTGGTGTATCCCCTTTGGGACCTTCTGTCCTGGACGAGCAGGGCTTCAAAGTTTGCTAGAGTTGAGGTAAACCTGACTTCAAGTTCCATCTGGTGTTGAAAAGGAGGCAGTAATCTAGCTGGGAAAACAAAGGAAAAAGGAAAGATATTCAACAGGCAAATCATACACAAAAAAAGTCTCTAAGCAAACATATCAAATTTTTAAAAAAGCAAGAAAGAGAAGACTGGAATAAATAAGCAATTCCTCAATGCAAAGACACAGATGTACACCCATAAGAAAACAGCAGCAAAAATGGAAACCATGATTTCCCTGAATGGATGATGCA
>NW_007135789.1:0-1548 GCF_000164805.1 Carlito syrichta | reverse complement strand
AAACAAAGGAAAAAGGAAAGATATTCATCAGGCAAATCATACACAAAAAAAGTCTCTAAGCAAACATATCAAATTTTTAAAAAAGCAAGAAAGAGAAGACTGGAATAAATAAGCAATTCCTCAATGCAAAGACACAGATGTACACCCATAAGAAACAGCAGCAAAAATGGAACCATGATTTCCCTGAATGGATGATGCAAGGAGGCAGTGATGACTCTGGTGAGAGAGCAGTAGATGAACTCTCTGATCAGCAACTCAAAGTGAAAAGATTTAAGGAAACTCTTTTCCCCTAAAATAACACAGAAAAACAACTAAAAAATGCATCAGAGATATGTTACAGAGTATAATAATTTTTAAAAATGAAACAAATTCTATAGCTGAGAAATACATTTGATGAGCTGAAAAATCCATTAGAGGCTCTCAACAGCAGAATTGATCGAGCAGAGGAAAGAATCAGTGATCTCAAACCAGATATTGAAAAATCAGATATTGAAAAACTCAAAGCCGGGCTTGGTGGCTCAGCCTGTAATCCTGTACCTTTGGGAGGCTGAGGTGAGTGGATTGCCTGAGCCCGCAGGTTCGAGACCCACCTGGGCGGCGAGACCTCATCTCTACAATAAATAAAAAAATCAACCGGGCGTGGTAGCGCACGCCTGTAGTTCCAGCAACTAGGAAGGCTGAGGCAGAAGGATCGCCGGAGCCCAGCAATTCGAGGCTGCGGTGGCCGGGAGCGGCCACTCTACTCCAGTCTGGGCGACAGAGTGAGATGCCAACTCAAAAAAAAAAAGAAAAACTCAAAATGGCAGTAATAAGTCCCTTTCCTGTCAATACTAGCATTGACGGTAACTCGACTAAGTTCTCCAACAAAAAAACAGAGTGACTGAGTGGATAAAGAAACAAGACCCAATTCTATGCTGCTTTCAAGAAACCCACTTCACCTATACAGACATATACAGACTAAAAGTGAAGTGATGAAAAATGACACTCCATGCAAATGGAAACAAAAACAAGCAGGAATCGCCATAATTATACCAGATAAAACAAGCTATAAGTCAAATACTGTAAAAAGAGACAAAGAAGGTCACTATAGAATGATAAAGGGGTCAATTCAGAAAGTGGAGATAAAAACGGCAAATGTGCATGCATCCAACAAAGAGTACCCAAGTATATAAAGTCAACATTAATAGATCTAAAGGGAGACACATACAGCAATAGTAAGGAACTTCAACACTCCACTCTCAGGTTTGGACAGATTATCCAAACATAAAACTATTAAAGAAACATCAAATGGGCCTAACTGACACTATAGAACATTTCACCCAACTCTGGAGAATACACATTTTTCTTACCAGCCTATGGAACATTCTCCATAAAAGACCATATGTTTAGGTCTCAAAACAAGTCTTATTAAACTCAAAAAAGCTGAAGTCATAGCAAGTATCTTGTACAATGGAGTAAAACTAAAAATCAAAAACAAGAACAACCTAGGAACCCACACAAACACATGGAAATTAAACAACGTGCTCCTGAATGATCATGGGTCAATGA
>NW_007135788.1:0-737 GCF_000164805.1 Carlito syrichta | reverse complement strand
CCTATGATAAATTTAGCAAAATCTATCTATCTATCTATCTATCTATCTATCTATCTATCTATCTATCTATCTATCTATCTACTCAATCAATCATCTGTCTCTCTGTATGCATATGTGTGTATACTCCTTTGATTTCTAAAGATATCTCTAGAGAAGCAGTAAATGTACATCAAGTTGGTGGACAAGTGATTAAGTCAAAGTGAACGAAAATCGTAATAAGCTTGATTTTCACTTTAAATGTACTATTCTGAATAGTTTAAAATAGCAAGGTCATTTGGGGAGTCTATTTAAGTAATGTAAAATAAATGCTGTTTAACAGATACTAAAGTACTAAAATTTATTGCCTG
This sequence comes from Carlito syrichta, assembly GCF_000164805.1. Classification (NCBI taxonomy): domain Eukaryota; kingdom Metazoa; phylum Chordata; class Mammalia; order Primates; family Tarsiidae; genus Carlito; species Carlito syrichta. The sequence goes on along the minus strand of NW_007135788.1, from coordinate 390 downwards.
TGTCTCTACATGGCTAGAGAACATAATCCATTTTTCTTATTTTTTGCCTCCGTTTTTCTTCTTTTTTGCCACTGGAATGTCAGTTTTTTGACAGTTCCTACACATCTATTTCCTGTCCTTGAATTCTACCCTCTGTAGGCAAGCCATTTCAACAAATGTTTGGTAACATGTGATAATGATAATGATGGTTTTAAATACAGAGTTATGGAGATATATCTAAAATAAAATCACACTCAATACCTTTTTCTCTAATATTTTTCATTTCTAATATGATTGCAAAATGAGTCAAATACATTATTCTATTATATGGTAATAGCATCAGTATAATAATTAAATCTAGGCTGTCATTGCCATGGTTATTCTTAGACGGAAAAGGAAAATTCACTTTTC
>NW_007135787.1:0-5959 GCF_000164805.1 Carlito syrichta | reverse complement strand
TTCCTGTCCTTGAATTCTACCCTCTGTAGGCAAGCCATTTCAACAAATGTTTGGTAACATGTGATAATGATAATGATGGTTTTAAATACAGAGTTATGGAGATATATCTAAAATAAAATCACACTCAATACCTTTTTCTCTAATATTTTTCATTTCTAATATGATTGCAAAATGAGTCAAATACATTATTCTATTATATGGTAATAGCATCAGTATAATAATTAAATCTAGGCTGTCATTGCCATGGTTATTCTTAGACGGAAAAGGAAAATTCACTTTTCATTCCAGCTTACTGTTTTTTTTTTTCATTTTGCTAGGCAATAAATTAAAGTAATACTTTAATTATAAAACTTTAGTTTCTCTTTATATTGGTAAGTGTAATCAGTAATTTGGTAGTTTTTTTTCAAAATCCTTAAATGATTTACACAAGATCAGTGACATATGCAACACATATCATTTTTAGAGAATGACTGCAGACTCCTAATTTTCTCTAAAAATTCTTTAACATTACAATTAAAATGCTTTAATTTCCTCTAAACATTTTACAAAACATTCCAAAATGATTACAAAAATTAAGATAATAATTAGATGTTTTTAATAGGACCATTCATAATTTCTATCTATAGAATACTCTAAAGGGGTAGTCTTTTATTTTTAAATTTTATTATTCAACATTGTTTCCAGTGGGTGAATAGTGTTGCTTTCTCTTTGTCCTAAGTTACTTAAAGAACACAAAACATACTTGTATAATGTACCAGAACTTATTGTTTCCTAGAACTCTAAGTCTGGGTCATTAGAGCACGGTATATACTAGAGTGGAACAAAATTTAGCTCAATTTGAAATTCAAGATTTGTTTTAAGAATAAAATACTTTATTTCATCTTCTAACTTTTAAAGTTTTCAAAGTTTATTTGGGTCACAATATAATGAAAACAAAAAAAATCAACAAATGTACTTTGTGTAATTCTGTTTAAATACTTATCTACCTAGCAACTTAAGATGTTTTCATGCAGAATGCAAAACTACTCTTAATTTTCCAATTCTTAAGCTAACAATTGTGATACAATTCAACTTAAAATTTTAAACTCACATGCCATCTGTTGCTATGAATCTCAGAAATGTTGCCTCATTTGGAAACTTTTATTACATTAAAGCATGAACATTTGGACTTTTGAACAACCAGTAACCTGTGAAAAAGTTCCAATTTCTAATTTCAGAATACCTTTAGGATTCATACGTTCTTGTGATTCCAAAGAATTTGAGCCCAATGGAGCACAAAATTAAAACCAATTTTAAAGTTTTTCATAAAAATTAGCACAAGCATTCACAATTCTTTTTCTTTTTTAACTTTTAAATTTTTTATTTTAAAATTGTGGGGTACAATTCAGGGTAAGTATACAAATATTCTTCGTACAGGTACCCTTGCTGATGAAGTGTGCCCCCACTTCCCCCAGGCAGATTCCCACTACTCCCAATCTCACCTCCCACCTCCTCATCCCCTACAGTTTCCCACTACTGTCAATCCTTTTCTTATAGTATTACGAGAGTTGTTCAAGGTCCACTTATGAATGAGAACATGTGATACTCAGTTCTTTGTTTCAGAGAAAGATCACTCAGTATTACAGACTCTAAGTCCATTCAGGTTGCTGTGAAGTTCATGATTTTGTTCTTCTTTATGACTGTATAATATACCATTGTGCATATGTACCAGTCAGAATGGCCATCATCAATAACTCAAAAAATAACACATGCTGGAGAGGATGCGGTGAAAAGGGAATACTTCTACACTGTTGGTGGGAGTGTAAACTAGTACAGCCTCTGTGGAAATCAGTGTGGCAATTCCTAAAAGTTCTAAAAATCGACCTTCCATATGACCCCGTAATCTCCCTACTGGGAATATACTCGGAAGAACTCAAATCACTCTATAAAAAAGATACCTGCACAAATCTTAACTACTATTGTTATTCTTCTTCTTTGGATTAATTTCTTTTTTGTTGTTGCTTTTTTTTTGAGTTGAAGTCTCATTCCATCACCCAGGCTGCAGTACAGTGGCATGCTCACAGCCACTCCAGCATCAATCTGCTGGGCTCAGTTGATTCACCTGTGGGATAGAATCAACAAATAATACATCATTACTGCAAACTTGAAAACATAGGCATACATCAGCCCAAAAGCTAAAAGAAAACAAACAAACAAACAAAAAGCAAACAAAGAAAAACTTTATAAGAACCTCATGGATGATATAAAACATCACATTTCAATAATTAGCCTGAATGTGAACAAGCTAATGAGCCACTGAAAAGATACAGAAGGGCAAACTGGCTAAAAATTCATGACCCAATAATTTGTTGCATTCAGGAAACTCTTCTCACCACAATGGACACACACAGACTCAACGTTAGAGGATGAAAAATGAATTTTCAGGTGAATGAATCACAAAAGAAGGCAGAAGTTGCAATCTTAATATCAGACAAAACAACTTTTAAGCTATCAAAAATGTCTAAAGATACAGAAAGAAACTACATAATGATAAAAGGTTCAATCCATCAGCAAGAAATATCCATCCTAAACAAATATGCACCCAACACAGGGGCAAGAGCATTTATAAAGCATTTACAAAGAAAACTAAAAAAAGATATTGACTCTAACACTACTATAGCCGGGGACTTAAATACCAAACTAAGAATCCTATATAGATTACTGAGGTAAAAATCAACAAAGAGATTTGGTACTTCAACTTGACTCTTGAACAAATGGACTTAATAGATACCTATAGAATATTCCATTCAACAACCATAGAACATTCATTCTATTCATCACTACATGGCACGTATTCCAAGGTCAATCACATCCTTGGCCATAAATCAAGCATAAACAAATTTCATAAGATCAAAATACTATCATGCATCTTCTTAGACCACACTGAAATAAAAATAAATATCAACACCAACCAAATTTCCCAAAAACCCACAAAGACATGGACACTAAACAGCATGATGTTGAACGACTATTGGGTTGAAACAGGAATCAAAACAGAAATGAAAAGATTCCTGGAAACAAATGAAAATGAAGAAACTTCTTAGCAAAACCTCTTGGATGCCATGAAAACAGCTCCAAGAGGGGAATTCATATCTTTACTAACACACATCAAGAAAATGGAAAGATCACAAGTTAATAGTCTAACAAATCACCTAAGGGAGCTGGAAAGATAAGACCACCAAAACCATAACTTAAGTAGAAGAATCCATATCACCAAAGTAAAAGTCAAAATGCAGGCCACAGAAGACAAAAATATCATAGAAAAAAATCAACAAAATAAAAAACTGGTTCTTTGAAAGAATAAACAAGATCGATGTACCCTTAACCAGAATGACCAAGAAAAAGAGAGAAAAAGCCCAAATAAACACAATCAGAAATGCAAAACATCACATAACAGATCCCAAAGAAATACAAAAGATTACCAGAGATTACTATGCACACCTGCATGGAAACAAACTTGATAACCTAAATGAAATGGAGGACTTTTTGACATTATACAACCTTTCAAGGTTGAAACAAGAAGACATTGAGACACTAAATAGACCAATAACAACACAGGAAATTGACTCTGTCATTAAAAAGCTACCTACAAAGAAAAAGCCCAGACAAGTCAGCTTTCCTGTGAAATTCTACAGAACGTATAAGAAGGAGCTAATACCAATCTTATTGAAAGTATTCTAGGCAATTGAGAAAGACAGAATTCTCCCAAAATCATTTTACAAAGCTTACATTACACTGATATCCAAACTGGGTAAAGATCTAACAAAAAAAGAAAAAAAAACAAAAATGAAAAAATATCCCCTTACAAAGTAGGTAAAAGATATGAATACACACTTCTTAAAAGAAGATATAAGAGCAGTCAAAAGATACATGAAAATTGCTCAGCCTCACTAGTCATCAAAGAAATACAAATTAAACCACACTGAGATACCAACTTACTCCAGTCAGGATGTCCATCATCAATATTTCAAAAAACAACAGATGCTAGAGAGGATGTGATGAAAAGGGAACACTTCTACACTGTTGTTGGGAGTGTAAACCAGTACAGTCTCTGTGGAAAACAGTGTGGCGATTCCTAAAAATCAAAAAATTGACTTCCCATATGACCCCACAATCCCCCTACTGAGAATATACCCAGAGGAACTCAAATCATTCTATGAATAAGATACATGCACATGCATGGTTATTGCAGCATTGTTCACAGCAGCAAAAACATGGAACCAACCGTGCTGCCCATCGAAAGAAGACGGGATAAAAAAAATGTGGTATATATACCTGGTGCAATACTACGCAGTCATAAAGGACAAAATCGTGAATTTCACAGCAACTTGGATGAACTTAGAGACTATAATATTAAGTAATCTATAACAGAAGCAAAGAGCCAAGTGTCACATGTTCTCATGCTTAAGTGAACCTTGAACAATTATCATAATACTATGAGAAAAAAATGCACAGTAGTGGGAAACTGCCAGGTAGTGGGGTCGGGATCAGTGGTAGTGGGACTGCCAGGGGGATGGGGAAATACCTCATCAACAAGGGTATCTGCATAGTGAACCTTTGTATACTTAACCCTAAACTGCACCCCACACATTAAAATTATAAAAAGACATTAATGGAAAAACTGGTAAAACATGAATAAGACCTAGATATTAGATCATACTACAGCAATCTTAATATTTGAGGACACATATTTGAAACTGCAGGAAAATTCTTCGTATATTCTTTTCTGAAGTCTGAAATTAAGTGAAATAAATTATTTTTTAAGTAGTAATAATAAAAAAAGAAAATGCAGGAGACAACCTTATGGAAATTGGAACTGGCAACCAATTCCAGATCAAAACTCCAAGTTCCCATGTCATAAGAGATAAGTTAAAACCCTTGGGAACTCATCAAACTGAATAGCTTCTGCAAAGCCAAAGAAACCATCAAGAGAGCAGAGAGACATCCCACAGAATGGGAAAAAATATTTGCCAATGTATGTCTGACAAAATCCTAACATCCAGGATCTACAAGGAACTCAAACGCGCTGAAAGGAAAAAAACAGACAGCCCCATTAAAAAGTGGGCGAAAGTCATGAATACACACTTCTCAAAAGAAGATATATGGGCAGCCAACAGACACCTGAAAGAGTGCTCAGCCTCACTCATCATTAGAGAAATGCAAATTAAAACCACACTGAGATACCACCTAACCCCATTAAGAATGGCCATCATTAATAAAACAAACAGCAATAGATGGTAGCGAGGATGTGGAGAAAGAGGACTGTTTCTACACTGCCGGTGGAAATGCAAACTAGTGCAACCTCATTGGAAAACAGCGTGGTGATTTCTAAAAGTACTAGACATTGACCTTCCATATGACTCAGCAATCACCTTACTGGGAATACACCTGGAGGAACTCAAATCATCTATAAAAAAGATACCTGCACATGCATGTATATTGCAACAATACTCACAATTGCAAAAACACGGAACCAACCATGCTGCCCATTGAAACTGGAATGGATTTTTAAAATGTACATATACCCAATGGACTATTACTCAGCCATAAAGAAGGACAAACATAAGCCGGGCTCGGTGGCTCAGCCTGTAATCCTGCGCCTTTGGAAGGCTGAGGTGAGTGGATTGCCTGAGCCCACAGGTTCGAGACCCGCCTGGGCAGTGAGACCTCATCTCTACAATAAATAAAAAAATCAGCCGGGTGTGGTAGCGCATGCCTGTAATTCTGGCTACTTGGAAGGCTGAGGCGAAGGATTGCCGGAGCCCAGCAGGTCGAGGCTGCGGTGGCCAGGAGCGGGTACTGCACTTCAGTCTGGGTGACCGAGTGAGAATCCAACTCAAAAAAACCAAAAAAAACAAAGAAGGACAAACATATGGACTTCACAGCAACTTGGATGGATTTAGAGTCTATAATACTCAGG
>NW_007135786.1:0-5194 GCF_000164805.1 Carlito syrichta | reverse complement strand
CAAGGACAAACATATGAACTTCACAGCAACTTGGATGAATTTAGAGTCTATAATACTCAGTGATCTATCACAGAAGCAAAGAACAAAATGCCATGTGTTCTCACTCTAAGCAGACTCTGAACATCAACCATAATACTGTAAGAAAGGGATTGGCAGTAGCAGGATACTGCTAGGATGGGGTTGGAGAAAGCACATCGATAAGGGTACCTGATCTCAAACTAGGCAAAGTGGGGACTAAAGGGAAGCCCAAATTTTACCTGTATGGTAAATTACAAATATACTTTTTTCATCATTGTACCCCACATCTTTAGAATAAAATTTAAAGATAAAATAAAAATATTAAAGCACACTATAAATATATTTTTTAGATATTTGCATTATAAACTTGTATTTAAAACTAGAATTATAATATGTATTCAGTCCTTCATTTTCTATACAAATTAAACTAAAACTTAAATATAATTATACCAGGTATGGGATCTAAAGAAGCATATCCACATGTAATCAAATGTATAAAAGATGGGTGCAACGAGAGATTGTAAAACAAAATATTTGATTCCTTGGAACTGAAGGTTTGTCTTGAATACGTTAAAATGAGTTTTTCCCTGCAATTTCTCCCATATCATCTTTGTCTGAGTCACTTAATTTTTATTTTATGAGACAATGTACCTGGAAAACTTTCATTTTCTTAACAAAAGTTAAAAATAATTGGCACCAGTAAACTTTAGGACACCCAAGGAAATCTCAAAATCTTGTAAAGCTTTATTACATATTTAAGGTTTAAAAAGAGAATAAGCAATTACAAATATGCCTCTTACACTATCAATTAACGAAAAACTTCCTTTCCCCAGTTTGGTAATAAGCAAATATTGAGTCTTTTAATTTTGTATAGAAAATGTTTTCCACTCTCTTCCAGGTACTAGCCCTCACTGTGCAATGGAAAATATCTGTCTATACTACCTAACCTGTGCATATCTTCCCTTCTCTTTCACCTCAAAATATATCCTTTAGCATCAAAATTGCCTGGAGAACTTGTTAAAACACAGATTGTTGGCCTCTCACCATAAATGTCCATTCAGTAGAATGAAAATGGAGTCCCTGAATTTGTATTTCTCACAAATTCCCAGTGATGTTGATGCCTACTAATCTGAGACCAAACTTTGAGGATAACTGATTTATGGTTATCCTTAACTTTCCCTTGGTTTAAGAAAAATAAGTCGCATTTCTTTCCTTTCCAACAAGTTTTACTTTGCACCCTTGGTTCCATTTCATCTCATTCCACCATTATTTCTCTATTTCTAGCATTTCCAATCTCTTTCCTTATTCATTGACTCCTCCCTTTCTAGGCAGAAATGCCTTAGAAACATAAAACAAGTGCCCCATCTAGCTACCATCTCATGTCTCTCATGCATTTGCTCATTTCCAAACTTCTGGATAAATTGTCCTTGGACCATAACCTCTACATTCTTTTACTTCTCTCCATTGCTCCGATTATCTGTGAAACAACTGGAATCCCAGCAGACAATAGATCATACTCTCACCTTGGGTAAATTATTGAAAAATTCTTTATAAAAGTATGGGCAGGATGGAGGAAAACCACAATGAATACTGAGGTAAACTGGGCTAGAAGCAAGGGGAGATCCTTCTCCATTCTTTGGTCTGAATGGGTGAGAGAAATCACCATCACTGGAAGCTGGAGAGAGTGCTGTGTGGAGTCAGTCGCCTGGTGGGAGCTGTGACTTGTCCACGAGTTTGGCTCACAGCAACCTCACGGAGGTGGGCGGCAGAACACAAGTTTCATTCTCTTTCCTCCTGCCAATAGGCCAGTGTTCGACAAGTGCTCCAAAATGACTGAAGTACCTAGATGCCAGTGGGATAATAGCTGGCTGATAAAGTCCTAGATTTTAGCCTCAGAAGACATCATGAGGAAAAGAAGGGACAATGGATCTGGGGGCAAATAGGTGATTTCCAACGCTTTTGTTCCTCTGCATCTATTCTTGCCCTTTATTTAGGGGACACTTTTATTTGCCCAACAAAGAAAACATCCAAAGTCCTGTGACCTACTATTTCATGAGACTGATGTCAATGTAGCCATATTCTTCTCCTGTACATGTGGAACGTTTTTCAGGACACACCATATACTAGACTATAACACACATCTCAATACATCGTAAATAATATTTAAAGAATATTTCCCATAGGACTTTTTTCATCTGGGAACAAAACAAGAAAAATATCTCAGGATGAGTCTGGGTGAATAGAGAGGGTAAGGCATGGGCTTCATGCCATTTGGGGTCAAAAGCTGCTCGACACTCAGCGCTATGTAGGCAGGTGCACTCGTCAATCACCCATCATGAAATGGGCAAATGCTTTGAAAGAATCTCCAAGAACAAATTTTCTGAAGCTGAATGAAGCTTCTCACAATGCTAGCTGGTACAAGGATGCAGGTAGGTTCTTAGAACGCTTACCTAGCATGGAAAGTCTGTACTACAAGGGGTGTGCCCTCCAAAAAATAATTGTGTGAGGGGTTTTTTGTTCCCTCCTCATATATTCACATGAATATACATAAATAAATAACATGTGTTAAGCCATATACTAAAAGTTAATGTTATTAGAAGCTGGGAAGGATGAGAGAAGACGGGAGATGAAGAGAATTTGGCTAATAGTTACAAAAATACATTTAGATAGAAGTCATGAGTTCTAGTATTTGATGGTACAGTAGGAAGACAATGGCTAATGGTAACTTATTACATATTGCATAATAGCTAAAAGAATGTTTCCAAGAATGGGAATGTTTCCAACAACAAGATTAGATAAAAAAATTTAGGTAATAGTTACTAGTTACTCTGATTTAATCATTATTTCATATTATATATATATATTAAAATATCACATGCAGTCCAAAAATATGTACCATTGTTATACATAAATAGACAAATTTAAGATGATTGAAATTTTGTCGTGTATTTTCTGACCATAAAGCTATAAAGTTAAATATCAATTGCAAGAGAAAACTAGAAAACTCACAAATACATGGAAATTAAACACCATGACTAGATGTTAAGAATACATTGACTCTGAATTCTCCTTTACCCACTTTAAAATCATAAACAAACAATTGGCAAAGAACAGACAAACTGTTCTAAAATAAATATTCTACCACCATCTATAGAAAGAAATCACATGCATAGTAAAAAAAATTAGGGAGGACCTAGTTCATACTGAATGACTGTCCCAAACCCTGAAGTAGGTCTAGTTTCCATGTAACACCAGAGATCCAAAGCAAACAAACAAACAAACAAACTAGACTAGGTGTAACCCTCCAGCTCCCTCTGTCTAGAAGTAACTGGGAAAATCTACTCTAGCAACATGGATTTCCAATCATTCCTCAGAGAGGCACTCAGTTGTTCATCTCTAAAGGTCCTAAGGAATATGGGAGACTGAATTGGGCGAAGGCCAAGCTGAACCACAAGACCAAGACTCTCGCCTGAGCCAGGGAGTGAAAAGATACCATCTCCGAGGTCCCTAACAGGCCATTGGATGCTCCATGGAAAGGGAGATAACCATGTGAGTATCAACCAGAGAGATGTCAGTCAGTGGACAGGAGGTATGATCAAATAATGTCCATCCTCTGCTAAAACTTGTAAAAGTTCTCATTCAAAAAGTGATGCTTAGAAGAAAACATAGGTATAAGTCTGTATGAGTTTGAATTAGACACTGGTGTCTTAAATTTGTGCAGGCAACCTAGAATAAATAGCTAGATAAATTTGTCTTCATTAAAACTAAAAATTCTTTTGCTCCAAAGGACACTATCACGGAAGTAGAAAGATAATCCACATGACAGGAGAAATATTTGGAAATCATATAAGTGACAAGGGGCCAGTATCCAGAAATATATACAGAAGTCTTACAACTGAGCAATGAAAAACAAATAATCCAACTTAATGATGAAAAAAGGGTCCGGATAAACAGCTATCTAAAGAATACATACAAATGGCCAACAAGCCTACAGAAAGATGCTAGATGTTGTTTGTCATTAGGAAAATGTAAATATAAAGCAAATAAAATACCACGTCTCACTCACTAGTACTATTTAAAAAAAACAAAAAGAAACAAAAAGACAACGTGTTGTAGAGATTACGAAGAAAATAGAATTATCATACATAGCTAGTGCTTGCAGGAATGTAGAATTGGGTAGCAACTGAGCTTGGAAAATAGTTTGTGAATTTCTCAAAAACTTACACAGAGGTTACATATGATGTAGCACTTCCACTCCTACATATATAACAACAAGAATTGAACCTAGATGATCCCTGAAAAACATGCACAAAAATATATATGGCAGCATTATTCATGACAGTTAAAAAGTGAAACATCCCAAATGTCCTTTAACTGATCCACACACAGATACACAAGATGTAGTGTACCATATAATGGAATATTATTTGGCCACAAAAAAGAAATGAAGTACTAATACATGTGACAGCAAAGATGAACCTTGAAAACATTAAGCTAAATAAAATAAGCCAGATGCAAAAGACCACAAATGTGCCATTCCATATACATGAAATTTCCAGAACATGTAAAGCCCTAGAGATAGAAAGCAGATTAGTGGTTCCTAGGATTTGCAAGAAGGAGCAATGTAGAGTAACTGCAATAAATTAAGACTTCCTTTTTCAGCATTACAAAAATGTTCTGGAATTAGGTAGCAGTGATGGTTGCAAAACCTTTGAAAAAATGCTAAAAGACGCTGAATGGTATGCTTAAAAGTAGTGAATTTTATAATGTACGAATTATGTCTCTTTTTTTGAGTAGGAATCTCACTCTGTCACCCAAACTGGAGTGCAATAGCACACTCAAAGTCACCACAGCCTCAGCCAGTTGGGCTCAGGTGACCCTTCTGCCTCAATCTTCCAAGTAGTTGGAATCATAGGCATGTACCACCACGCCTGGCTAATTTTTTTAAAAAAATTATTGTAGAGACAAGTTCTCGTCAAGTTGCCCAGACTGGTCTGAACCCTAGGGCTCTGGCAATTCTCTTCTCACTTCCTCCCAAAGTGCTGAGATTATAGGTATGAGCCACTATATCCTGAAAATTATAGTCATAATAATAGTAGTCCTAATAATAATGTATCTATCCACATTCCCATATTCTCTATTTTTTTCAAAAACTACATTTCTAATTAGTAGTCAG
>NW_007135785.1:0-822 GCF_000164805.1 Carlito syrichta | reverse complement strand
ACTGAAGGTTTGTCTTGAATACATTAAAATGAGTTTTTCCCTGCAATTTCTCCCATATCATCTTTGTCTGAGTCACTTAATTTTTATTTTATGTGACAATGTACCTGGAAAAGCTTTCATTTTCTTAACAAAAGTTAAAAATTATTGGCACTAGTAAACTTTAGGACACCCAAGGAAATCTCAAAATCTTGTAACGCTTTATTACATATTTAAGGTTTAAAAAGAGAATAAGCAATTACAAATATGCCACTTACACTATCAATTAATGAAAAACTTCCTTTCCCCAGTTTGGTAATAAGCAAATATTGAGTCTTTTAATTTTGTATAGAAAATGTTTTCCACTCTCTTCCAGGTACTAGTCCTCACTGTGCAATGGAAAATATCTGTCTATACTACCTAACCTGTGCATATCTTCCCTTCTCTTTCACCTCAAAATATATCCTTTAGCATCAAAATTGCCTGGAGAACTTGTTAAAACACAGATTGTTGGCCTCTCACCATAAATGTCCAATTCAGTAGAATGAGAATGGAGTCCCTGAATTTGTATTTCTCACAAATTCCCAGCGATGTTGATGCCTGCTAATCTGAGACCAAACTTTGAGGATAACTGATTTATGGTTATCCTTAACTTTCTCTTGGTTTAAGAAAAATAAGTCGCATTTCTTTCCTTTCCAACAAGTTTTACTTTGCACCCTTGGTTAGATTTCATCTCATTCCGCCATTATTTCTCTATTTCTAGCATTTCCAATCTCTTTCCTTATTCATTGACTCCTCCCTTTCTAGCAGAAATGCCTTAGAAACATAAAACAAGTGCCCCATCTA
>NW_007135784.1:0-1328 GCF_000164805.1 Carlito syrichta | reverse complement strand
TTATACCAACACAGTGGTGAATACAGCTTAGTATTTTATAGATGAAAAGGCCCTGGTAGGTTAAAGTACCTAGGGTTTGAGAAAGTCATTATGTGAGTTGGAATTGGATACTTCCGATGTTCATTTGAAGTGAAGGTTACTTAGAGACAGGCATGGGTGATGACAAAGATACAGTCATGAGGAGGGAGTTTAGGATATCAAAAATACGTGAGAAGAAAAAGAAACAAGCAATGAATAAATCTGCTTGAAGCAAAGGTATTTTAAATTATGCTGGGGTGCCTTTAGAGTTGTAATGTGAAGGAACAGTATACGGTTTTTGAAGGCATTTGGGGAGAACTTTCGGCCATAAAGGCTTCTAAATATTTCCTACATAATCTGACACTTTTTATACTGATTATTCTGTTTTGACTTTGGCCAGCAGTAGCCATTTTAAGAAATGTTAAGACATTGTATAAAAACACCTTCACTCAAATAGGGGATAACACAAACCATTGATTGTCAAATCAAATCCGTAAAACTCATAAATTTTAACCAATATCAAGTTTATTAACATTTTTAATAATAAAATTCATTGTGAAGCATAAGCAGGACAGCAAGAACTTTGAACTCACCCGTACTAATTGCAAGAATAAGACAAGCTCTAGCCCAGATTGAGTATATGCAGTCTCTGAGTAATATATAAGTTTATCACTTATACAAAAGGGACATGATTTGAGTTACTTTCAATGGTAGACAGATAACTCATGTCTCAGGTGACAGTTCCCTAGGAAGTGGTATAGCATATATCTACAGAACCCTCTAGCTGAATTCCCAAAAGGAGTTCTACACAGACAAGACACATCATTCTAAAACCACTCCATACTTAAGAACTTTTCCAATAGTAATAACATAAGTATGTTTCCAGGAAGGTTCATATCTAGGTCTTCACACAGACAGTTGGCTGGAATATGTTTCTGTCTTGTTAGGCCAACCTCCACTGAAGCACAAAATAGCCATAGGAAAAAGGCACTGCTGCCTTCAACCTCCCCCAACCAGAATATCCAGGTGAAGTTTTTAGACACAGTTAGTCAGTCAGTAGGAATTCAACTTTCTTTCTTTGAGAAAAGGTGCAAAGTTTTCTCCCAGGATTGCTCATTCAGTGTCAGATTTCAGAGGAATTCTAAGTGTATTATTCATTTTTTTCAGTTGGGGTCTCTCTTTTGCCCAGGCTGGAGTGCAGCGGCATGATCACAGCTCACCACAGCCTCAAAGTCCTGAAATTAAGCTATTTTTGGCCTCAGCCTCCTGAGTAGCTGGGACTACAGGCGTATACCACCACATCTGCCCAT
>NW_007135783.1:0-940 GCF_000164805.1 Carlito syrichta | reverse complement strand
CTAGACATGTGACCCAGGAAAATCTTATATTTTTAAAGTTTATTTTCATCATCAGTAGAGGGATGGTAATCAAGTAAGAAGATAGCTGAGGTTGGGCTCAGTGTCTCAACCTGTAATTCCACACTTTGGGAGGCCGAGGTGAGTAAATTGCCTGAACCCGCAGGTTCGAGATTCACCTGGGCAACTTGACGAGACCTCATCTCTACAATAAATCAAAAATTAGCCGGGTGTGGTAGCACACGCCTGTAGTTCCGGCTTCTTGGAAGGCTGAGGCGAAAGGATCGCTGGAGCCCAGCAGGTTGAGGCTGCGGTTGCCGGGAGCGGCCACTGCACTCCAGTCTGGGCGACTGAGTGAGACTCCAACTCAAAATACATACATACATACATACATACATATATACGTAAGATAACTGATAAGATTAAGTATGATCACATGACACTGTACATGAATCATAATTGGGTACAAGAACATATTGACTCTGAGGTTTCCTTTACCTACTTTAAAATTGTAGACAAACAACTGGCAAAGAACAGACAAAACATTCTAAAAATATATATTCTACCACCATTTCTAGAATGAGATCCCTGCCTATCACCATACACAAAGATCAACTTTAAATGGATCAAAGACCTAAATGTAAAACCTCACACTATGAGAACCTTAGAAAATGTCCTTATGGAAATTGGAATTGGCAACCAGTCCCTGATCAAAACCCCAAGTACCATGCCATAAGAGAAAAGATAGACAAGTGGGACCTCATTAACATGTTTTTAACTTCATATTAAAAAGTTACAAGCACCAATTACATGCTTTTCTGTAAACACATTTTACCTTCCACTGATAGATTTGTTGTAGCACGAAGAATGAAAACATATGGGCTAGAAATATGACAATATAATTTAACATATGCTTTCATAATAAAGTCTTAGTGAATAAACA
>NW_007135782.1:0-821 GCF_000164805.1 Carlito syrichta | reverse complement strand
GAGGCAGCTCTCTGGGAACAGTCTGGCCAAGACTGAAGCCAATTTTATTCAAACTTTTTCCAACTTATATACCATTTTCTATAATCTCCAGCAGTGTGACAATTACTTGCTGGGGGCATACAAATTCATTGATGTGTAACACGCTTTACAAATCATGTACCATCACAAGACTTTCAGGTTCCCAGTGAACAATTACAATTCCATGATGTATGAATCACAGGTGCACAATTTCAATACAGATTGTTCAAAATGTTCTCCACAATGTTCAATAAATCATTCATATTATACTCTAAGTTCTAAGCCCTGATTTAAAAACTTTCCAAGTTAACTCTAAGTTCAATCCAATTTTACTAACTTTTAATATTTTTGCCAATTAATATTATTAACTTAACACTATACTATAATCTATAAGTTTACTTAAATGACTTAATTTTATTACCTTAATTTTATACTATTTATTTTTATAATTCTTATAACCTACTACATTTTTGTACTGCCCTATGATTGTATATTAATTACCTATGAACTTATCCTTAACCTAAAATTTTATCACAACTTCTATAAATTTCAAATATCTAAACTATTGTCTTTTATACTTTATTAATTACTTATCTAATAATATCATGTCTAAATTCTAACAACTATTATCCTACTATAATCTATTACAAACCTTATCATTAGTACTAATAAGTATAAAAATTATGAACTTACTCTATGTTCTATAAAACTTAATTCAATAACATTTTAACCTAAAACCTAAATCTGATTGCCTATTACATGGAAACTACCTACGTCTCAAAACCTGCCATGCCACTAAAACA
>NW_007135781.1:0-785 GCF_000164805.1 Carlito syrichta | reverse complement strand
CTTCATGTTATTTTGGTTTATATTTATTGGGCCCCAAATTCTCTTTTTTCTGTGTGCTTCATTTTAAATGCTTTCTGGTTAAGTGTATCAGATTAATTGGGTATTTTGTTGCAGAGTACACTATTTTGTCTTAGGTAGAGAAAATACTAGGGGCTTCAATGGAAATAGTCTTTTAAAAATATAATTAGGTTAAAATATAAAGGGAATGTGATTTTATATTTCTTTCAAATACATAAGGGAAACTTTCTCTAAGGATTGCACATTTGTAACATTTAATCAAAATTAACAATCACAAAATACAGAGTGTACCAAGAAAATGTATACAAATTTTCAGAACGGAAAAAGCTGTGTTAAATTACGATACTCTTTAATTTTCTAAAATATTTAAGATTTATTATGCATTCTGCCTTCTTAATAGCACTTAGATACACTATAATCTCAAGGTTTAGTTTTTTAAGAATGATATAGATCGGGAATCTCAGCAAATTTCAATTTAGGCAGAATAAAACATTGGGAATTTATTTGAGAAACACTGTAGTTGTCAATTTTGAAGGCAGAATTATACCATGTATTCCAAAGTATTAAAAGGAAAAGGAGTTGTCATTGGAGTAGTATACAATTCTTAAAAAATCAATCCCGGCATAGTGAACATTTCTAGGCCCAACTCTGAATTGCAACCATTTTTAAAGGTTAACAAAAATAGAAAACAAATAAAGTCAGTTGCATATTTTACCGGATTTCATTCTGTGTTTGATCCATTGGCATATGGACCTATCCTTGTACCA
>NW_007135780.1:0-778 GCF_000164805.1 Carlito syrichta | reverse complement strand
CGGCTCTGATGCTAGTTTTTTTAAAAATATACTGGTCACTTGCTTATTTTATTGAGATATTCTTCTATTTTAATAATAATTTAAAAAAACCCTATAGCATAACACCTATAAAACTGATATGAACTTCTGTAAGACACATTGCATTTTCTTTCCAATTTTGTCACTTGCCATTTTGGTGTGATGTTTTAGTCAAGATCACTGTAGAAAACAGATGGCAGAGTTTAATGTGTTTAATGAATTTACAAAACTATGGGCAGGTTAAGGAACCAAAGAGTGGATAATGAAACACTCAAGGATTATCAACAGCATGGAGCTGTTACCATTTCTAAACCCAGGGAAGCAAAAAGAGAGAAAGATGTTACCAGAGACCAGTGAGAACTGGAGCCATTGGAAAGGATTCTTCTGGTCTCTTCTTGGTGTGTCCCTTAGCCAATACAGTCCAGAAGTCAGAAGGCAGTGAATGCACAGTGTTGTTATTAATATAGTCAGTCTTCTGAAACACAAGCCAGGAACAGAAGATCAAAGGCAGAATCCACCAAAGATCCTTGATTCTAGTAGTTTTCGCTTTTCATGCAATCAAAATAAATACTCTTTTTTTCCAGTTAATATTCAATTTCACTTTTGAAAATATCTTCTTTACCCAGAGATTGTATACATTTTTCTTTATACTTTATTTTAGTTTTTTTTATATTTTTTGATTAGACTTCTTTTAGCTCCCAGATGAGTCATTGCTCTTCCTTCCCTCAAGACTTTTGCACTTGTTTTTTCTTCTACTTGG
>NW_007135779.1:0-662 GCF_000164805.1 Carlito syrichta | reverse complement strand
TTGCTTTCTTCCCGACCCCATTGTGTAGTTCCATTTTTGAAGTTCACAATCACGCCTTGTTTGTGACCTTGCTTTTTGGCAGCACAATCATTTGTGAGCCACTGTTTTCTGTAAGGAAGCACACAGACAGCAGAATTTGAACAAATATTTCTGATGAGCACCTTGAGAGCTCACTGAGAATGGAGACCACTTCCATCAAACCGGAGGTTGGACGCTGGTCCTTGGGATCCCACAGGCAGAGCTGACCAGTCAGACCTAAAGTCTTCAACACTGGCTCCTGTGCCAAACATCTTCCATGTTCCAAATCATCATTCCTCAGACCACTAGTTATTTATCTCCAAAACCAAAGGTGACTTCATGTGGATGGCATGATGCAGGGGATGCCAGCTGCTGTTGACCTCGCGATGATCCTGTTTGCTACACTTTAATTGACTCCTTGAAGGAAATTTGCAAGTTCCCTGTGAACAAAGGGCATTCAAAAGAAACAAAAGAATTGTTCAAATTAGAGTCATGACTTTAAAGGCAAAAAAAAAAAAAAAAGCAAGAGTAGTTTCTCTACAGAGCCTACTAGAACCAATGAAAAGAAGAAATACCACATAGAAAAACCTGTTAGTACAGAATTCTATAACTAGAACTACGAAAAGAAGAGAAAAAAAGGAAAG
>NW_007135778.1:0-800 GCF_000164805.1 Carlito syrichta | reverse complement strand
AGGTGTCACTATATTGTCTAGACTGGTTTCAAACTCCTGGGCTCAAAAAATTCTACTGCCTTGGCCTCCCAATGTTCTGGGATTACAGGCATGAGCCATTGTGCTCAGTCTGGAGTTTCACTTTTAAAAGATGAAGAGTTGTAGAGATTGGTGGCAATAATGGTGGCACAACATTATGAACTGCATGCTTAAAAGGTTTAAAATTGTAAATTTTGTGTGCATATACTATCACAATAAAAAATACATAGAAAACAAGAGAAAAGAGAAAAATTTGAGTGACTACCACTGCCCTTCTCCTCACTAACATCTCAAATTGTCTTTTAGAACACCCTTCTCTCCCAAGCTTTTCTTTGCAGGCAGAACAAGATTCTCACCTATGCTCCAGCATTACCAATAAGAGTGGGGCAATAATAAACCTTCTATTAAACAGTGTTCTCCAAAACAGCTTTCTCTTGACAAGTTCAGAAATGTGCTTGTTTTCATCTTATATCTAAAACTACTCTGTCTCTGATTGATTTTGACTCTGGATAATTTCCTCCAAGATGCTAGGGTTTTATGTTAATCACACTAATTTCATCTTCTGATAAAATTTGTTCTTAGAACTAACGTCCACATGCAGATTCTTATTATCTGGTTAAGACTGCCCAAGAGGCTAGAACAATATAAAAAAAAAAAGCTGGTGACTTCTGAATCGCAGCTATTCTGTGACTCCTGCTGTGAGCCTGGATAGAACAACATTCTCCCCTGTGTTCTGGAAGCCTGGGCTTCTACACTTTCATATTGCTTCCATATTGATTCCA
>NW_007135777.1:0-741 GCF_000164805.1 Carlito syrichta | reverse complement strand
CAGTCTAGATAATCATCTATACCATCTAAAGATGGAAACAGCTCTCTAATTGTAGATACTAATTCTACAAATATACTTTAAAATGTTATAAAGAAGCTTGTATCATGTATAAGGCTCTCAAATGTGACCTGAGTTTGAACTGTGTTAAGTTTCATGCCGAAACCTCAGCCTGTGAGAAACGGGAACAATGGATCCCTAGAGTCAGCCATGCCTGTCATATTCTCAGCACTTAATGCTTTGATCATCAAAGTCCCTGCTAGTGGGTCATGCCAAACAACAAAGAAAGGAGGAGGGAATGGGCCTTCAGTTCTTGAACACAACCTGGTGGTCTCAGGGTTGGCAGCCCACCTGGATCCCTAACACTCAGGCAGGACTCCACTGCCGGCTCCCAACATAAACATTTAGTAAAGTTGGAAGTCTGAAACTGCGATAACTCCTGCTTTGTTTCTTTTGATAAAATTATTTTGGCTATTCATGATGGTTTATGGTTTCATATGAATTCTTTATTGTAATTTCCAGGTCTGATAAGAATGATGTTACATTAATGGTTACTTCATTGAATCTTTAGATTGACTAAAGGCTAATTTTTACTTTAAAAGATGTAAGTAAAGTCAAGGAAACAAACATGTCAAATTGTCATTTATGACATCAGCCTCAGACTTTGACATCATAATGAGAGGGACCCTTGACTACTGAGCAATACTTAGCTTCAAGTAATTGTGTACAGTACTCTGCCAAATG
>NW_007135776.1:0-709 GCF_000164805.1 Carlito syrichta | reverse complement strand
TCCTCTCACTTTGACCTCCCAAAATTCTGAAGTTACAGATGGTGAGCCACTGCATCCTGGTTTTTAAAGTTCCTTATAAAGGCAAAGGAGACATGATGATAAAAAGTTTTAGCGAGTTTGCTAATTTATATTTTTCTTTAAGTTATTACTATAAATACTTCATCTCCATGCTCATATAAAAAGATCTGTCTTAAGAACACAAGAAATGAACTATGTTTGTGGATGTTACAGTTCTCCAAAAAAAGTGACAAATGACAGAAGTGTCAAAGAAAGAATAAGAGCTGCTCCAACAAACTGGGGAGCAGGTGCTGCCATGATAAACTTTACATAAGGACAAGAAATAGAAATACTAGTCCACATAGGTACAAAAATTTGAGTGTGACTGAAAGAAAGAAGAAGAAAGTTAGTCATTAGGGTATGGATAGGGTGAAGGTGGATGGATGGAGAGGGGCGCTGCACTGCTGGATCCAGTGTGTCAGAGGTGCGCGCTGACACCCAGAGATCCAAGTAATGCAAAGAATTGCAACACACAAAGAGGTGAAAAAAGAAAAGATTTATTTAAGAAAAGTTCACTTCCCACAGACAGAAAGTGGGCCTACACTCTGGGTGAGTGTGGTCCCATAGCCCCCTGAGCTCTGGTTTAAATCTTTTCCCTTAGAGATGTTGCAATCAGGTAGATGTGACTGCTATGACTTCCTTATCGACCACC
>NW_007135775.1:0-796 GCF_000164805.1 Carlito syrichta | reverse complement strand
AAGTGATCCAATGTAATATCTGCAGCAAAGTCCGCATGAATAGAAGCACTGAAGTCTTCACCCTCAAGAATAATTGAAGAAAGACCAGGAGAAGCTAGTCTGATCACTGCTAAAAATATTTCCATGTCCTTTACATTTTTTCTGCTTCTATTATTTTCTGAGTGGCATTATTTCCTTTTCTCCTGTGTATGCTGATACACTATGCAGCCTGTCATGTCTGCCCCATTGGAAAAGAGGAGACCAGAGTTATCTAAGACTAACCTAATCGTATATGTCAACATCTCCCTTGTGAAATATCATTTGGTTCAATAAGAACTCTCATAGTGAAACTTAAAGGCTCAGTAACATCTGAAAACCTGACTCTGAAATATCTCAAGAGCTCCAGAATAGTTTCAGCATGACATAGAACTGTATTTAGGAACAAGTTAAGATTTTTAAAACACAGTTCACCCAAAAAGAAGAGCTCTAGGTAGTAGTTCTTAATATTGGCTGCACACTGAAATCACCCAGGACCTTTACAAAATACTGATATCTGGGTCCCACACCCCAAGGTTCTGAAGTAATCAGTATAGGATGCCGCAGGAGCATTTGGATTTACAAAAAGCCTTCCCCATCAACAGGATCAGGACCAGATCATTCAATTACTTTAGTATCAACACATACCTCTTCACATCACCATTCTCAACACACTCTCCCTTCTTTCTCCATATCTGTTATGCCCACAACTAGTTGCCTTCCTTGGTCAAATGTTTCCACTTCCTTGTCACAGCATCAGATATGTTGACAGAATGCCTGA
>NW_007135774.1:0-870 GCF_000164805.1 Carlito syrichta | reverse complement strand
CTTCACCCTCAAGAATAATTGAAGAAAGACCAGGAGAAGCTAGTCTGATCACTGCTAAAAATATTTCCATGTCCCTTACATTTTTACTGCTTCTATTATTTTCTGAGTGGCATTATTTCCTTTTCTCCTGCGTATGCTGATACACTATGCAGCCTGTCATGTCTGCCCCATTGGAAACGAGGAGACCAGAGTTATCTAAGACTAACCTAATTGTATATGTCAACATCTCCCTTGTGAAATATCATTTGGTTCAATAAGAACTCTCATAGTGAAACTTAAAGGCTCACTAACATCTGAAAACCTGACTCTGAAATATCTCAAGAGCTCCAGAGTAGTTTCAGCATGACATAGAACTGTATTTAGGAACAAGTTAAGATTTTTAAAACACAGTTCACCCAAAAAGAAGAGCTCTAGGCAGTAGTTCTTAATATTGGCTGCACACTGAAATCACCCAGGACCTTTACAAAATACTGATATCTGGGTCCCACACCCCAAGGTTCTGAAGTAATCAGTATAGGATGCCGCATTTGGATTTACAAAAAGCCTTCCCCATCAACAGGATCAGGACCAGATCATTCAACTACTTTAGTATCAACACATACCCCTTCACATCACCATTCTCAACACACTCTCCCTTCTTTCTCCATATCTGTTATGCCCACAACTAGTTGCCTTCCTTGGTCAAATGTTTCCACTTCCTTGTCACAGCATCAGATGTGTTGACAGAATGCCTGATACCATGATTGCCCACTGACAGTGAGGTGCAGTTGACATGTAGTGACAGCAAGGATAACAAAGGTGAGAGTGACTGCTGCTGAAATGATTGGAATTGACCAAGGTGATGGAGATGAGGTGAGGGTGGTGGTGGTG
>NW_007135773.1:0-906 GCF_000164805.1 Carlito syrichta | reverse complement strand
CAGGGTTCCAGCATCTTTAGGAGATGCTTTGCCAAACCAGGTTTTAAGATCAGATGGTTCCATGTTTGTATACTGTAACTGATAGGATCTATTAGACATGCTCAACTAGGTTCAGCTTTCTTGAAAAACATGACTCCTCAACATGGGTGATTCCAAAAGGGTCAAGGGATGAACAGGAGAGGTTCAGAAAGAAACTAGTTCTTTGTACCCTCCTCTCAAGATACAAAGCTCATTTCCTTAGAGGCAACACTTAATCTCCACCTGAACTTGCAGAAATGAACAGAATCTCACACTAGAATTTGCAAAGCCTGGGAATGCAAGCAACAGAGGACATATCACATTTCTAAGCAGAAAGAGATAATTAGTGAGGGAACTTCTTGCATTTTGAGAATCATATGTCAGGTTCCACCCCAAGATGATAGTGATGCTTGGTGAAGTTTCCTGAAAAAAGTGAAGATGAATCAGGATTGCTACCTTCCAGTTGGGCTGGTATTCAACCAGTACAGATTGCCAAAATGTAGCATTGTAAAGATTGCAGAACTTTCTTACTGGTGGGTAATGAGTGCTTGAGTGTCTCCTTTCACTTCTTGGGGTCCTCCCCTGACCCAGAGTTCCCCAACATCAAGCATGAACACAACAGCAAATCCAGTAAACACTCCATGCTTTGCTCTGAATCAGTCTTCATTATTTCTAATATCACTCCACTATCACAACAGACTATAAAAGCTGTTAATTCTGTTTGTTTTGGAGGCAGAGGCCTTCCAAGAACTTTTATTAATGTTGTTTTAAAGTATATGCATATTTGAGTTAAGACATGGAAAGCTCATAGACTGGTGCCTGTTTATAGCAGCTGTTCATAAATATCAGTTATTATTATTCTAATTAATTTGATGCATCCTTTATTTC
>NW_007135772.1:0-776 GCF_000164805.1 Carlito syrichta | reverse complement strand
ATAATCTTAGAAACGCAGGAGACACCTTTATGGAAACAGAAACCGGGAAGTAATTCCTCTTCAGAACCCTAAATGCCCATACCTTAAGAATTAAGTTGGACAAGTGGGATCACAACAAATTACTACAATGCTACAAACAAAAGAAACCATCAAAAGAGCAGGGAGACTGTCCAAAGAATGGGAAAAACACTTCTCCAATTCTATATCTGACAAAGGTGTAACATCTAGGTACTACAAGAAACTCAAACTCTCGGAAAAAAAGAGACAGTCCCTTCAAAAAGTGGGCAACATACATGATTGAACCTTTTTCATAATAAGAGTTATGGGCAGACAGCAGACATATGAAAGTGTGCTCAGCCTCATTCATCATCAAAGGAATGCAAATGAAAACCACATTATAATACCAGATACCCACTGTGAGAAAGGCCATCATTATTAAAACAAAAAATAACAGATACAGGTGAGGATTTGGAAAAAAATGCTTCTACGCTGTATGTGGACTGAAAACTAGAGCAACATCTTTGGAAAACACTGTGGTGGTTTCTAAAGGGACAAGAAATTGACCTGCCATGTGACTCAGTAGTTCCTCTGTAGAAAATATACCTGGAGGAACTCAAATCATTTTACCAAAAAGATACCTACACAAGTATGTTTGTTGCAGCTCTAATCACAATTGCAAAAAAAAAAAAAGGTACCAACCATGTTGCCCATCAAAGCTGGAATGGATAATATAAATGTAGTATATACACTCAATGAATATTATGCAGCCACAAAAA
>NW_007135771.1:0-769 GCF_000164805.1 Carlito syrichta | reverse complement strand
CCTTTATGGAAACAGAAACCGGGAAGTAATTCCTCTTCAGAACCCTAAATGCCCATACCTTAAGAATTAAGTTGGACAAGTGGGATCACAACAAATTACTACAATGCTACAAACAAAAGAAACCATCAAAAGAGCAGGGAGACTGTTCAAAGAATGGGAAAAACACTTCTCCAATTCTATATCTGACAAAGGTGTAACATCTAGGTACTACAAGAAACTCAAACTCTCGGAAAAAAAGAGACAGTCCCTTCAAAAAGTGGGCAACATACATGATTGGACCTTTTTCATAATAAGAGTTATGGGCAGACAGCAGACATATGAAAGTGTGCTCAACCTCTTTCATCATCAAAGGAATGCAAATGAAAACCACATTATAATACCAGATACCCACTGTGAGAAAGGCCATCATTATTAAAACAAAAAATAACAGATGCAGGTGAGGATTTGGAAAAAAATGCTTCTACACTGTATGTGGACGGAAAACTAGAGCAACATCTTTGGAAAACACTGTGGTGGTTTCTAAAGGGACAAGAAATTGACCTGCCATGTGACTCAGTAATTCCCCTGTAGAAAATATACCTGGAGGAACTCAAATCATTTTACCAAAAAGTTACCTACACAAGTATGTTTGTTGCAGCTCTAATCACAATTGCAAAAAAAAAAAAAGGTACCAACCATGTTGCCCATCAAAGCTGGAATGGATAATATAAATGTGGTATATACACTCATGGAATATTATGCAGCCATAAAAAAGGACAGATATAGGTAT
>NW_007135770.1:0-769 GCF_000164805.1 Carlito syrichta | reverse complement strand
CTGGAGGAACTCAAATCATTTTACCAAAAAGATACCTACACAAGTATGTTTGTTGCAGCTCTAATCACAATTGCAAAAAAAAAAAAAAAGGTACCAGCCATGTTGCCCATCAAAGCTGGAATGGATAATATAAATGTGGTATATACACTCAATGGAATATTATGCAGCCATAAAAAAGGACAGATATAGGTATTTTGCCGAACATTTGATGGCTAAGAGGGAGGTCATTCTGGGTGATTTATCACAGAAACAAAGAACAGAGTTCCATATTTTCACCCCCATGAGCTGAACTTGATCAATTTTAGTGTTATAAAAAAGTATTTGGCGATAGTGGAAATCTTTTTAGGGGGAGGGATTAGATTGGAAGTGGAGAGATACTGCAAATGGAGGGAGGGACATAACCCATCAACCAGGGACCATGTATAATCAATGTTTGTATATCTAACTCTGAATTGTACCCCACATTTTTAAAGAAACCATCAAGAGAGCAGGGAGACAGCCTACAGACTGGGAAAAAGTATTTGCCAACTCTAGGTCTGACAAAGGCTTACCATCCTGGATCTACAAGGAACTGAAGCGTACTGAAAAGAAGAAAACAAAAAACCCCATTATAAAATGGGCAAAAGACGTGAACAGACACTTCACAAAAGAAGACTTTCGAGCAGCCAACAAACACATGAAGAAATGCTCACCTCACTAATCATCAGGGAGATGCTAATCAAAACCACACTGAGATACCACCTAACTCCAGTCAGATGCATTATCAACA
>NW_007135769.1:0-1175 GCF_000164805.1 Carlito syrichta | reverse complement strand
GTTGCCCATCAAAGCTGGAATGGATAATATAAATGTGGTATATACACTCAATGGAATATTATGCAGCCATAAAAAAGGACAGATATAGGTATTTTGCCGAACATTTGATGGCTAAGAGGTAGGTCATTCTGGGTGATTTATCACAGAAACAAAGAACAGAGTTCCATATTTTCACCCCCATGAGCTGAACTTGATCAATTTTAGTGTTATAAAAAAGTATTTGGCGATAGTGGAAATCTTTTTAGGGGGAGGGATTATATTGGAAGTGGAGAGATACTGCAAATGGAGGGAGGGACATAACCCATCAACCAGGGACCATGTATAATCAATGTTTGTATATCTAACTCTGAATTGTACCCCACATTTTTAAAGAAACCATCAAGAGAGCAGGGAGACAGCCTACAGACTGGGAAAAAGTATTTGCCAACTCTAGGTCTGACAAAGGCTTACCATCCTGGATCTACAAGGAACTGAAGCGTACTGAAAAGAAGAAAACAAAAAACCCCATTATAAAATGGGCAAAAGACATGAACAGACACTTCACAAAAGAAGACATTCGAGCAGCCAACAAACACATGAAGAAATGCTCAACCTCACTAATCATCAGGGAGATGCAAATCAAAACCACACTGAGATACCACCTAACTCCAGTCAGAATGGCAATTATCAACAACTCAAAAATAACAGCTGCTGGAGAGGATGTGGTGAAAAGGGAACACTTCTACACTGTTGGTGGGAGTGTAAACTAGTGCAACCTCTGTGGAAAGCAGTGTGGCGATTCCTAAAAGCTCTAAAAATTGACCTTCCATATGACCCTGCAATCCCCCTACTGGGAATATACCCTGAAGAACACAAATCACTCTATAAAAAAGATACCTGCACACGTATGTTTATCGCAGCATTGTTCACAATAGCAAGAACCTGGAAACAACCATGCTGCCCATCAAAAGAGGACTGGATTTTAAAAATGTGGTACATATACACGATGGAATACTATGCAGCCATAAAAAGAACAAAATCATGAATTTCGCCTCAACCTGGATGGAACTAGAGTCTATAATACTGAGTGACCTCTCACAAAAACAAAAGTCCGAATATCACATGTTCTCACTCATATAATGGACCTTGAACATCCAATGCAATACTATAAGAAAATGACTGATGGTACCTGGGAA
>NW_007135768.1:0-814 GCF_000164805.1 Carlito syrichta | reverse complement strand
CCAACTCTAGGTCTGACAAAGGCTTAACATCCTGGATCTACAAGGAACTGAAACGTACTGAAAAGAAGAAAACAAACA
The DNA here is from genome assembly GCF_000164805.1 of Carlito syrichta. Lineage (NCBI taxonomy): Eukaryota > Metazoa > Chordata > Mammalia > Primates > Tarsiidae > Carlito > Carlito syrichta. The sequence goes on along the minus strand of NW_007135768.1, from coordinate 736 downwards.
ACCCCATTATAAAATGGGCAAAATACATGAACAGACACTTCACAAAAGAAGACATTCGAGCAGGCAACAAACACATGAAGAAATGCTCAACCTCACTAATCATCAGGGAGATGCAAATCAAAACCACACTGAGATACCACCTAACTCCAGTCAGAATGGCAATTATCAACAACTCAAAAATTAACAGCTGCTGGAGAGGGTGTGGTGAAAAGGGAACACTTCTACACTGTTGGTGGGAGTGTAAACTAGTGCAACCTCTGTGGAAAGCAGTGTGGCGATTCCTAAAAGCTCTAAAAATTGACCTTCCATATGACCCTGCAATCCCCCTACTGGGAATATACCCTGAAGAACACAAATCACTCTATAAAAAAGATACCTGCACAATTATGTTTATCGCAGCGTTGTTCACAATAGCAAGAACCTGGAAACAACCATGCTGCCCATCAAAAGAGGACTGGATTAAAAAAATGTGGTACATATACACGATGGAATACTACGCAGCCATAAAAAAGAGCAAAATCATGAATTTCGCTGCAACCTGGATGGAACTAGAGTCTATAATACTGAGTGACCTCTCACAAAAACAAAAATCCGAATATCACATGTTCTCACTCATATAATGGACCTTGAACATCCAATGCAATACTATGAGAAAATGACGGATGGTACTGGGAAACTATGGTGGGGAGGAGGGATGGGAATAACAGTAGCAAATATCTGTCAGGGGATGGGGAAA
>NW_007135767.1:0-954 GCF_000164805.1 Carlito syrichta | reverse complement strand
CAGGAAAATGGAGAGGGAATATGGGGGAGAAGGGAACTCCTGGAAGCAGGTGGTTGGGGGTGTTCTTACTGAGAAGGTAACATCTGAGCAGAGACATTTGGATGAGATGAAGACGTGAAGCTTCTGAAGGTGCAGGACAAGAAATCAGGCAGATTCAGCCTGGATCACCCTGGTGCTTACAGTCTAAATGCACTCCTTGGACCAGGTCAAGCCAAGGCCTAGGACACAAGTGAACCAAGTTAAGTTCATGGATGAGAAAATGTCATGGGGCAAGAAGAAACAAAATCACAGGGGGCTCCAGGGACCTGAAAGCACAGTATAAGTGTTCTTTGTAATATTGACAATGAATTGCTGATTTTAATGAAATGTTGACAACTTCAAATTTTCTCCTTTTGGATATTATTGTATTCACTCAGCGAAAATATAAATTTTAGCTTTCTAAAGTTGTCGGAGAGAATTAACATAACAAAATGCTATTCTCATAAGAAAAGCTGAGTTCTAGTCTCACCCTCCACTATTTATTGCTTGTATGACATTGAGCAGGTGCCTTCACCTCACTCAGGTGCCCTTTTCCTCAACAGGGTTAATAATGTCATATCAGCTTGAGGAAGAAGGAGGACCAAATAAATTACCCTTAGGTTGCTCTCTAGGACTAAATCTGGGTCTTGCCTTTTTCATCAACACCGTGTAATATTATAAAGGAATATAGGGTAAAAAAATCAGGATTGAACTTCATAAAAATTTGATATATTTTATAATTTTATTTGTTAGTATAATGAAAGTAGTATATGTTCACTAAGGAAAACTGTGTCAAGTACATGAAAATTTGCAGAAGATGAAACTATACCTACAAGTTATACAGGTATAGTTTTATATCTTCAAGAATTTTTAGATCTGCAACCTCCAGCAAAGGATAATGGAGTTCAAATATTTGGTCAATGATTCAATCAATCA
>NW_007135766.1:0-739 GCF_000164805.1 Carlito syrichta | reverse complement strand
CAAGAAAATTAAGCTGAACATCTATTATGCACTAGGTACTGTGGTAGGCAGTTTAAAAATTGTGTTACAGCGGGCTCGGTGGTTCAGCCTGTAATCCTGTGCCTTTGGGAGGCTGGGGTGAGTGGATTGCCTGAGCCCGCGCGTTTGAAACCCGCCTGGGCAAGTTGGCAAGAGCTCATCTCTACAATAAATCAAAAATCAGCTGGGTATGGTAGCGTGCGCCTGTAGTTCCAGCTACTTGAAAGGCTGAGGCGGAAGGATCGCCGGAGCCCAGCAGGCCAAGGCTGCTGCGGTGACCGGGAGCGGCCACTGCACTCCAGTCTGGGCGACAGAGAGACTCCAACTCAAAAAAAAATATGTTACATATATTAAGATTGTTCTAGATTTAAGTTCAGTTGAACTGTTAGATAGCAATCTGATCACAATGCTCTATTTTATATAAGAAAATAGATTTTTAAGTGGAATTTTCCCAGGTTCCAGTTAAGAATATTCACTCTGTATTTTTTTCTTTTTCTTTTTATATGTGTATTTTTTATTTTAAAATTGTTGGGTACAGTTAGGGGTTAGGTATACAAATATTCATTGTGCAGGTACCCTTGTTGATGAGGTGTGCCCTTTTCCCCAGACAGATACTGATTGCCATTAATTCCTACTTCCCTTTCCCCTCCCACTCTTTATTTTGAAAATTAAAATTATTCAGTTAACCTACAAACCTTCAGAAAATATTTAATCTTCTACT
>NW_007135765.1:0-788 GCF_000164805.1 Carlito syrichta | reverse complement strand
TTAACAGAGGTAGTCTACCTCTCCCAGAGTTGTATCCAAAATTGGGGTGAAAACTAAATCACCTATAGTCATTAGATTGTACTCACATCATTTGGCCTGGAACTTCTAGGCAACTGTGAATCTGTGTCTTCATCTTAATTTGTTGGAGGAACAAACTTTGCCTAAGCCAAGAATTTCTGAGTTGTCTCCTTTTAGACCACACTGATGACATCTCAACTTGTGTATGTCTAGACTTTTTATTTACCTTCTCCCTCTTACTATAGTAAAATTGGAGATTTAATCTTCCTAGATGCAAAATGTTCTGTCTGATTTGAGTCTCGTTTTCTCTAACCTTTAGAGTCTTTATTCTATTTCTTCTCTTTTGTATTTTCTACTTCTCTGTTTTGATTTTAGTTCTTCCCACTAGGAAGAACTAGGTTTCTCTCTCCAGTTTTAAAAGAGGAAGAAATAACTTCCCAATCTCCTCCTTTTCAGAGTTAATCAAATACAAATTATTGATAAATGTCATGGATCACAAGGCCCAAAGTCAGATTCAACAGGTGGCCTGTTTTTGTACTGCCTGTAAGCTAAGATTATTTTTACACTTTAAGATGTTGTTTAATAAACAACATGCAACAGAGATCTCACTGACCCAGAAGCCTAAAATATTTACTAAATATTACCAAATTACTAATGCTTTACAAAAACGCCGCTGACTCCTGAAAGTGCAATTTCAATGTTCATGATTAATTCAAGGTTCAACCTGAACCCTTCTTTGAAATTTCTTTATAGGTGATCATATGCATAGC